>NC_069504.1:45609119-45724119 GCF_027579735.1 Bombina bombina | reverse complement strand
GATAACACTGTGCTCGTGCAGTTATCTGGGAGGAGGCACTGATTGGCTAAAATGCAAGTCTGTCAAAAGAACTGAAAAAAGGGGGCAGTTTGCAGAGGCTTAGATACAAATCACAGAGGTAAAAACGTGTATTAATATAACTGTGTTGGTTATGCAAAACTAGGGAATGGTAAATAAAGGGATCTCTCACCATCACATGCTAATAGTGCAAGAAAATGTCACAATACTGATACAGCGTGTAGTGTATTAGAGTTTTATGGAAAACCTCAGCCTTTCACACAGGATGGATGTGATAGAAATAAAATGTGCATTAAATGACACACTATTGTATAAAACAAACATACTTTATTATACAGGGCTAGCTGCTATCTTCATTATGGAACACGTGACCTGCAGCCAGCAATCAGTTTGTAGCCCGTTAGATAGTCTTAAAGGGATATTTTCTTTTGTGATTCAGACAGAGCAGACCATTTCTAAAAAAAATCTTATTTATTTCTATTAATTTTATTTTACTCTTGGTATTTTTTTGTTAAAAAGCAAGGATAGAAGTTCAGAAGCCAGCCCACTATATGGCAGCAGTTTTGCAAGAAAGTTATCCATCAGCAAGAGCACTAGAGGGCAGCACTATTTCCTGTAGTGAGTGATCCAGATGCCTACCTAGGTATCTTTTCAACAAAGAATTAAAAGGGAATAAAGTCAAACTGATAATAGAGCGGATTGGACATATTTCTGTCATATTCATATTAACACTGGTTACCAATAATGAAAGGGAAAGCACTTTCCTGCCTTTTCTGGTTCCAAATGATTTCTGTGAATGAAACTGTTTAAATGAGGAATATCAGCAGCAAAAGCTGCTATTTGCAGTGAAATGGTCACTGGTCTTAAAGGGACATTCTAGTAAATGCGCATAGATGAATTACATTGTTGAATAGAAACATATCTGCAATATACTGTACGTGTATTAGCAAAATGCTTCTAGTAAGAGTTATCACTGCTTTAGTGTTAATTTTCTCTGCATGTGCATGTGAAGCATAGCTAGATATTCTCAGTGCACTAGCATTTTAAATCCTGCAGCTGCTCAGAGCACCAGTGGGGCTTGTATCATGTCAGCAATTAACAAATCAAGTCATTACCAAATGGTACAAGCACCTTAGGCTCTCTGAGCAAGTGCTGTGTTTAAAATGCTGGTGCACGGTGCATACTTAAATACACTTTTGAAATAGCTACAGCTTGTATTTGAAGCATTTTTGGCAATACATGTATATTACAATAATGCTTCAATTGCACCCATGGGGATTGCAAGTTTGGCTGGAATGTCCCTAGAAGTCCAGTCCCAAAAAGGGACATTCATGGGACAGTATACACCAGTATTCATTTAACTGCATGTAATAGACACTACTATAAATAAGTATATGCACAGATAATGATCTAAAATACAGTATAAAACCTTTTAAAACTCACTTAGAAGGTCCCAGTTTAGCATTGTTGAAGAGTTTAGTCTGAAAGGGGCTAAGTAAACAACCCCCCCACCCTTGCATATGAATAGACCAGATTTTTTTTCCTCCAGTGCTTATAGCTCTATTCCAATCCATTCTCTTATTTTAACCCCTTACAAGTGCCAGATAGTGAAGCTCTGTATCTTATTGTGCGCAATACAGAGCTAGAGCCGTACGTTTTTGCATTGCCCTAAAGTATTTCTGAGGATTTATAGTATTTTTATTATGCAACTTTTAAACTGTGCAAAGAAAAACTGGGAAAATGTAAAGCTTTCACTTTTTAGTGTGCAAACTAAACCAAAGTGTATGATACAGATCTCAAAAAGCTGGCAATGTCACTGCTCTGTTAACAAACAAATGGATATGCCCAGTATGAAAGGGGTGGAGCTTCATCAACCCGCACCTGAAATAAGCTAAAATAAGAGAATTGCTGTCAAGAGAACTGCAGACCCAGTAGCTACAGCATGGTGAGTGAGAACATGCTACTGTAGTTGTACTGAAGATACTCCTGCCGTAGCTACAGCATGATCAGTAAGCAACATGCTTCTGTAGTTGTACTGATAGTCCTGCTGTATCTACAGCATGGTGAGCAAGCAACATGCTTCTGTAGTTGTACTGATGATAGCTCTGCTGTAGCTACAACATGGTGAGTAAGCAACATGCTACTGTAGTTGTACTGATGACAGGCCTGTAGTAGCTACAGCATGGTGAATAATGACATGCTACTGTAGTTGTACTGAAAGCAGTTCTGCAGTAGCTGCAGAATGGTGAGAAATGACATGCTACTGTATTTATACTGATGATAGTCCTGCAGTAGGGTGCAGCATGGTGAGTAATGACATGCTACTGTAGTTGTACTGATGACAGGCCTGCAGTAGCTACAACATGGTTAATAATGACATGCTACTGTAGTTGTACTGATAGCAGTTCTGCAGTAGCTGCAGAATGGTGAGTAATGACATGCTACTGTATTTATACTGATTATAGTCCTGCAGTAGGGTGCAGCATGGTGAGTAATGACATGCTACTGTAGATGTACTGATGACAGTCCTGCAGTAGCTGCAGCATGGTGAGTAATGACATGCTACTGTATTTATACTGATGATAGTCCTGCAGTAGTGTGCAGCATGCTGAGTAATGACATGCTACTGTAGTTGTACTGATGACAGTCCTGCAGTAGCTAAAGCATGACCCTAGAACTGAGGACAAGAAAATTAGCAGGATATAGTGCTCGTCTTTTTACTTTTAAAGAAAACATAAATTATGCTTACCTGATAATTTAATTTCCTTCTGTATGAGGAGAGTCCACAGGCATCATTCCTTACTGTTGGGAAATACTGAACCTGGCCACCAGGAGGATGCAAAGACACCCTAGCCAAAGACTTAAAAACTCCCCCTACTTCCCTCATATCCCAGTCATTCTGCCAAGGGACCAAATAACAATAGGAGAAATATCAGGGTACAAATGGTGCCAGAAGAGAGAACAAATTTTGGTCCGCCCATCGGAGTATACGGGTGGGGGCCGTGGACTCTCCTCCTACAGAAGGAAATTAATTTATCAGGTAAACATAATTTATGTTTTCCTTCTTAATATGAGGAGAGTCCATAGCATCATTTCTTACAGTTGAGAAAACTATACCCAAGCTCTAAAGGACACTGAATGATAACAGGAGGGGTAAAAGAAAGGCAGACCCTAATCTGAGGGCACCACACAGCCTGCAAAACCTTTCTCCCAAAAGCTGCTTCAGCCGAAGCAAAAACTTCAAATTTGTAGAATTTTGAAAAAGTATGTAAGGAGTACCAGGTAGCCGCCTTAAAATCTGATCGATAGAGGCCTCGTTCTTAAAGGCCCAAGAGGAAGCCACCGCTCTAGTGGAATGAGCCGTAGTCCTTTGAGGAGGTCTAAGTCCAGCTGACTCATAAGCTAAGCGTAAGTAGATAACAAACAAGGAAGAAGTTTGTCTAAAATCCTTAGTAACTTGAAGATAAAACTTCAAAGCTCGAACCGCATCCAAATTATGAAGGAAACGTTACTTCGAAGAAGGATTAGGACACAAGGAAGGAACCACAATCACCTGATTGATGTTACGATCAGACACCACATTAGGAAGAAAACCCAAACGGGTACGTAGGACAGCCTTATCAGTGTGGAACACCAGATAAGGAGACTCGCATTGCAAGGCAGTCATTTCAGAAACTCTGCATGCCGACGCAATAACCAATAGAAAAAGAAACTTCAAGGACAACAATCTAATGTCAACCGAATGCATAGGCTCACACGGAGCCTGTTGCAAAAAAGGTGGAGCATTAGATCTAAACACAGGTCTGATCCTGATCAGAGCCTTAATGAAGGATTGCACATGAGGGAGCTCTGCGAGCCTTCTGTGTAGCAAAACAGAAAGGGACGAAATCTGTCCTCTCAAGGAACTGGCAGAAAGGCCCTTCTCCAGAGCCTCCTGGAGAAAGGAAAGAATACAGCAGCCTTAATCTTATGCCAGGCGAAACCACGTTCTTCAAACCAGAATAAGTAAGCTCCCCACACCTTATGATAGATGCGACGAGTGTCGTCAACCCTCTTAGAGAAACCTCTCTTGGCTAAGACTAAGCGTTCAATCTCCACGCAATCAGCCTCAGAGAATCTAGATTTTGATGAACAAAGGGACCTTGTTCCAGCAGATCCCTGCGACAAGGTAACTTCCATGGAGGAGATGAGGACATCCCCACCAGGTCCGCAAACCACATCCTTTGCGGCCACAATGGAGCAATCGGTATCCCTGAAGCTCCAAGGCACTGCTAATGCATCTATTAGCTCCGCCTAAGGATCCCTGGACCGTGACCTATATCTGGGTAGCTTGGAATTAAGCCGGAACGCCATGAGATCTATTTCCGGCGTTCCCCATCTGTTACAAATCTCCGCAAACACCTCGGGATAGAGGGACCATTCCCCCGGATGAAAGGATTGTCTGCTGAGGAAATCCGCTTCCCAGTTGTCCACACCCAGAATGTGGATCACTGACAGCGAGCAGTTGTGGGCCCCCACCCACTCCAGAACTCGAGAAACTTCCCTCATTGCTAGGGAGCTCCTCGTTCCCCTCTGATGGTTGATGTAAGCCACTGAGGTCATGTTGTCAGATTGGAATCTGATAAACTGGGATGAACCCAGAAGAGTCCAAGCCTTCAGAGCATTGAAGATTGCTCGAAGTTCCAAAATGTTGATCGGGAGGAGGGATTCCTCTCAAGTCCATAGGCCCTGTGCCTTCCTGGCACTACAAACTCCAAAAATTGCGTCCGTAGTCACAATCTCCCAGAATGGTCTCAAGAAGAATGTCCCTCGGACGGGTGATCTGTTCAGAGCCACCAGGAGAGCAATTCTCTCGACTGGTTGTCCAGAGAAATCTGTTGAGACAGATCCGAATGATCACCGTTCCACTGTCTCAGAATGCACAGCTGAAGTGGTCTGAGTTGGAATCTGGCAAAAGGAATAATGTCCATGCTGGATACCATGAGACCAATCACCTCAATACACCGAGCCACAGAGGGCCTTAAGGAGGTCTGGAGGGCAAGACAAGCGGAAGTTAGCTTGTAACGTATCTGGTCTGTAAGGAATATTCTCATGGATATGGAATCTATTATAGTACCCAGGAATTTCACCATGGTATTGGGAATAAGAGAACTCTTTTCTAAGTTTATCTTCCATTCATGAGATCGAAGAAGAAATAGAAGGCCTTTCTAATGGTCTTCTGCCAGACGACAGGATGGTGCTTGAACCAGAATATTATCCAGGTATGGCACTACTGCTATACCTCTGGTTCTAGCCACTGCAAGCAGAGCCCCTAGAACCTTCGTAAAAACTTGGAGCAGTAGCTAGACCAAACGGAAGTGCAATAAACTGGAAGTGCTGGTTCAGGAACACAAACATTAGGAACTTGAAGTGTTCCTTGTGCATTGAAACGTGAAGGTAAGAATCCTTTAGATGTATCATGGTCCTCAACTAAGGGAAGGATGGACCTTATTGTCTCCATCTTGAACGAGGGGACAGATAGGAATTTGTTTAAGCACTTTAGGTCCAGAATCTGCGGCTTCCAAGTCCCCTTGTATTGCTCAGGCTTTGTGGAGGGCTGCTGACGTTGGGCTTTATCCAAACGAAAGGAAAGAAAATTAGGACCTTGTCCCTTAGGTTTGTTCTTCTTAGCCTGCGATAAAGGCACCTTTGCCTCCAGTAACCATGGAGATAATGGAGTCCAGGCCTGAACCAAATAAAATCTTTCCCTTAAATGGGAGGGAAAGAAGTCTTGACTTAGAAGTCCTGTCCGCAGGCCAGGACTTCAGCCAGAGCACCCTACGGGCTTGAACAGAAACACGTGAAGCTTTGGCATTCAGGCGAATAATCTGCATATTTGAAAAGAAGACGAAGGCACTCCAATGGCGTATTATCTCAAGAGTAAAATCCCTCCAACCCCATTCAATGGCCCCAATAGGAAATATACTCACAAGCTTCAAACACTTATCTCAAAGTGCAAAATAACACAGTCTAGGAAATTAGGAGCTTCCCAGCTAGCTCTCATATGTGTCAGTGATGTTCCTTGAAACCCACAGTGTCAATGTTCAGTTTCACCAAAAAGGAATCCCAATAGTAAAAGCAATACACTTCAAATGTTAAGTGTTAAATTCAAGAAGTTATTATAAAAGTGCAGTATAGCACATAAAAAACAAACTGAACACGTTTCGCAATGAACTCTTGCTTCCTCAAGCAGCAATCTGCATATTTGCATCACAAATAGAAGAATTAACCAGCCTTAAGGCCTTAATTCTTTCTTGGATCACGTCGAGGGGACCCTCCACCAAGATCAACTCAGATAAGGAGTCGCACCAGTAGGTAGCCGCTCCAGCAACCCGCAGCAACAGCCGCTGCCGGTTGAAACAAATATACTGTATGTTAAAACATCTTTCTTAACAGAGTACCTATTTTCTTATCCATGGGCTCTTTAAACGACAAACTATCTTCGAGCGGGATAGTAGTGCGTTTAGCAAGCGTGGAGATAGCACCATCCACCTTGGGGATGGAACCCCACAACTCCAATTGAGAGTCCGGAACCGGGAACAATTTTTTAAAGGAAGGGGAAAATGAAGAACAAATTCTTTCCCATTCATTCTTAATAATGTTCGCCATCTTTATGTGAACCGGGAAAGTCTGTGGTACAAACCTGTCCTCGTAGACCTTATCTAATTTAGGAATCAAAGGTTCCTCAGGCAATTTAGGCTCTGGAACCTCTAAAGTAGCCAAAAATTCCTTTAGCAGAAAGCGTAAATATTCAATCCTAAATCTAAAGTCTGCTTCCTCCGCAGCTGGAGGCTTAGAGGCAGCAGATTCCGACCTAGAAAGAGCACCCTCTGAAGTATCAGAGGCGTCTTCATCATCAGATAATCTTATATCAGATAAATCCAATAAGCTAGTAGATGACCCCTAGGAAAGATAGCAATATTTGACCTTCCTCATGCGCTTAGTAGGGCGAGGTAAAGCACTAAAGGCCGCAGAGACTGCCATTTGTAACTGCTCAGTAAAGTCTGGGGGTAAAAGGGCCCCTCCAGATGGAGGATCAGGAGTGCTACGGGAAGCTGCATGTGTATTAGGAGATGACTCCTCAGAGGTCGACGGCTCAGTGGTATCAAACATATTAACCATCTTTGACATGATTACTTTATCAAAGCATGTGGAACATAATTGAGCAGGCGAGTATACCGCGGCCTCCTCACAATATAGATAGGTATTAGACTTGGGTAAAGAGGGAGTACCCTCTAACGCATCAGAATCCTCCATAGCTTGCGCTTATAAAGCAGACTATTGAATAATGAGATAAAACGGCACCATTATACCCCCAATGGCTGGGGCACTCACCACCTCCTATGACCCAGGCCAAACAGAGAAACCGCTAATTCTCCGGTAAACCGCACGGTCAGGAAAGAGGAAATCAGTGTGACCACACCTGGTCACATGGTGCGCAATGCAGGACAACTCTGCTATAAAATAGGAAATAAGTGCGCCAAGCCTTTCAGGCTGTGCAGCTTCCAAATACGAAAGTAAAACCTGTACGTTCCAACATCTGCCTGAGCCTCATCTCACACATGTCGCAGCATAACCATAATAAAATAAAATTATGTGATTAATCCCTCCCTGTTCAATAATCCCCCTCCGGAGATATTAACCCTTGGTTCAATACAGATAAAAGGAGCCACACTGTGACCCTGTCTTCTTCCGTTATATGTGTAAAAAAATGAAATGATCTTACCGGAATCTATGCTGTGGAACAGAAACACAGCCTCTCAAGTTTGAAAGTCTTGTAGCATCACTCCTGACATGGACTTGAGTGATGGAAGCAGGCAGTGATTGCTGAGGAGCTGTTAATACGAGTCTGGATGGGTTCGCAGAAAGACTCTCCCTGCCTCTCCAGACTAACATTCGTCAATGCTCTCACTGGGAGGCTGACAAGACAACTTAAAACTCCAGTCCCATTTCGAAGGGTAGATACTCTTCGTAAAGAACTACTCCTAATCTTTTGACTGGGATATGAGGGAAGTAGGGGGAGTATTTAAGCCTTTGGCTGGGGTGTCTTTGCCTTCTCCTGGTGGCCAGGTTCAGTATTTCCCAACAGTAAGGATGATGCCGTGGACTCTCATATTAAGAAGGAAATGACTCACAGATTTGTAAGTCTCTCGCACTCTCTCTCTCTCTGTAGCTCTCTCTGTCTCTGTAGCTCTCTCTGTCTCTGTAGCTCTCTCTGTCTCTGTAGCTCTCTCTGTCTCTGTAGCTCTCTCTCTCTGTATGTAGCTCTCTCTCTCTGCGTATCTCTCTCTCTCTGCGTATCTCTCTCTCTCTGCGTATCTCTCTCTCTGCGTATCTCTCTCTGCATCTCTCGCTCTCTCTCTGCATCTCTCGCTCTCTCTCTGCATCTCTCGCTCTCTCTCTGCATCTCTCGCTCTCTCTCTGCATCTCTCGCTCTCTCTCTCTGCATCTCTCGCTCTCTCTCTCTGCATCTCTCGCTCTCTCTCTCTGCATCTCTCGCTCTCTCTCTCTGCATCTCTCGCTCTCTCTCTCTGCATCTCTCGCTCTCTCTCTCTGCATCTCTCGCTCTCTCTCTCTGCATCTCTCGCTCTCTCTCTCTGCATCTCTCGCTCTCTCTCTCTGCATCTCTCGATCTCTCTCTGTATCTCTCGATCTCTCTCTGTATCTCAATCTCTCTCTGTATCTCAATCTCTCTCTGTATCTCAATCTCTCTCTGTATCTCAATCTCTCTCTGTATCTCAATCTCTCTCTGTATCTCAATCTCTCTCTGTATCTCAATCTCTCTCTGTATCTCAATCTCTCTCTGTATCTCAATCTCTCTCTGTATCTCAATCTCTCTCTGTATCTCAATCTCTCTCTGTATCTCAATCTCTCTCTGTATCTCAATCTCTCTCTGTATCTCAATCTCTCTCTGTATCTCAATCTCTCTCTCTGTATCTCAATCTCTCTCTCTGTATCTCAATCTCTCTCTCTGTATCTCGATCTCTCTCTCTCTGTATCTCGATCTCTCTCTCTCTGTATCTCGATCTCTCTCTCTCTGTATCTCGATCTCTCTCTCTCTGTATCTCGATCTCTCTCTCTCTGTATCTCAATCTCTCTCTCTCTGTATCTCAATCTCTCTCTCTCTGTATCTCAATCTCTCTCTCTCTGTATCTCAATCTCTCTCTCTCTGTATCTCAATCTCTCTCTCTCTGTATCTCAATCTCTCTCTCTCTGTATCTCAATCTCTCTCTCTCTGTATCTCAATCTCTCTCTCTCTGTATCTCGATCTCTCTCTCTCTGTATCTCGATCTCTCTCTCTCTGTATCTCGATCTCTCTCTCTGTATCTCGATCTCTCTCTCTGTATCTCAATCTCTCTCTCTGTATCTCAATCTCTCTCTCTGTATCTCAATCTCTCTCTCTGTATCTCAATCTCTCTCTGTATCTCAATCTCTCTCTGTATCTCAATCTCTCTCTGTATCTCGATCTCTCTCTGTATCTCAATCTCTCTCTGTATCTCAATCTCTCTCTGTATCTCAATCTCTCTCTGTATCTCAATCTCTCTCTGTATCTCAATCTCTCTCTCTGTATCTCAATCTCTCTCTCTGTATCTCAATCTCTCTCTCTGTATCTCAATCTCTCTCTGTATCTCGATCTCTCTCTCTGTATCTCGATCTCTCTCTCTGTATCTCGATCTCTCTCTCTCTGTATCTCGATCTCTCTCTCTCTGTATCTCGATCTCTCTCTCTCTGTATCTCGATCTCTCTCTCTCTGTATCTCGATCTCTCTCTGTATCTCGATCTCTCTCTCTCTGTATCTCGATCTCTCTCTCTCTGTATCTCGATCTCTCTGTATCTCGATCTCTCTCAGTATCTCGATCTCTCTCTGTATCTCGATCTCTCTCTCTCTGTATCTCGATCTCTCTCTCTCTGTATCTCGATCTCTCTCTCTCTGTATCTCTCTCTCTCTCTGTATCTCTCGATCTCTCTGTATCTCTCGCTCTCTCTGTATCTCTCGCTCTCTCTGTATCTCTCGCTCTCTCTGTATCTCTCGATCTCTCTGTATCTCTCGATCTCTCTGTATCTCTCGATCTCTCTGTATCTCTCGATCTCTCTGTATCTCTCGATCTCTCTGTATCTCTCGATCTCTCTGTATCTCTCGATCTCTCTGTATCTCTCGATCTCTCTGTATCTCGATCTCTCTCTCTGTATCTCAATCTCTCTCTCTGTATCTCAATCTCTCTCTCTGTATCTCAATCTCTCTCTCTGTATCTCAATCTCTCTCTGTATCTCAATCTCTCTCTGTATCTCGATCTCTCTCTGTATCTCGATCTCTCTCTGTATCTCAATCTCTCTCTGTATCTCAATCTCTCTCTGTATCTCAATCTCTCTCTGTATCTCAATCTCTCTCTCTGTATCTCAATCTCTCTCTCTGTATCTCAATCTCTCTCTGTATCTCGATCTCTCTCTCTGTATCTCGATCTCTCTCTCTGTATCTCGATCTCTCTCTCTGTATCTCGATCTCTCTCTCTCTGTATCTCGATCTCTCTCTCTCTGTATCTCGATCTCTCTCTCTCTGTATCTCGATCTCTCTCTCTCTGTATCTCGATCTCTCTCTGTATCTCGATCTCTCTCTGTATCTCGATCTCTCTCTCTCTGTATCTCGATCTCTCTCTCTCTGTATCTCGATCTCTCTGTATCTCGATCTCTCTCTCTCAGTATCTCGATCTCTCTCAGTATCTCGATCTCTCTCTGTATCTCGATCTCTCTCTCTCTGTATCTCGATCTCTCTCTCTCTGTATCTCTCTCTCTCTCTGTATCTCTCTCTCTCTCTGTATCTCAATCTCTCTCTCTCTGTATCTCAATCTCTCTCTCTCTGTATCTCAATCTCTCTCTCTCTGTATCTCAATCTCTCTCTCTCTGTATCTCAATCTCTCTCTCTCTGTATCTCAATCTCTCTCTCTCTGTATCTCAATCTCTCTCTCTCTGTATCTCAATCTCTCTCTCTCTGTATCTCAATCTCTCTCTCTCTGTATCTCAATCTCTCTCTCTCTGTATCTCAATCTCTCTCTCTCTGTATCTCAATCTCTCTCTCTCTGTATCTCAATCTCTCTCTCTCTGTATCTCAATCTCTCTCTCTCTGTATCTCAATCTCTCTCTCTCTGTATCTCAATCTCTCTCTCTCTGTATCTCAATCTCTCTCTCTCTGTATCTCAATCTCTCTCTCTCTGTATCTCAATCTCTCTCTCTCTGTATCTCAATCTCTCTCTCTCTGTATCTCAATCTCTCTCTCTCTGTATCTCGATCTCTCTCTCTGTATCTCGATCTCTCTCTCTGTATCTCGATCTCTCTCTCTGTATCTCGATCTCTCTCTCTGTATCTCGATCTCTCTCTCTCTGTATCTCGATCTCTCTCTCTCTGTATCTCGATCTCTCTCTCTCTGTATCTCGATCTCTCTCTCTCTGTATCTCGATCTCTCTCTCTCTGTATCTCGATCTCTCTCTCTCTGTATCTCGATCTCTCTCTCTCTGTATCTCGATCTCTCTCTCTCTGTATCTCGATCTCTCTCTCTCTGTATCTCTCTCTCTCTCTGTATCTCTCTCTCTCTCTGTATCTCTCTCTCTCTCTGTATCTCTCTCTCTCTCTGTATCTCTCTCTCTCTCTGTATCTCAATCTCTCTCTCTCTGTATCTCAATCTCTCTCTCTCTGTATCTCAATCTCTCTCTCTCTGTATCTCAATCTCTCTCTCTCTGTATCTCAATCTCTCTCTCTCTGTATCTCAATCTCTCTCTCTCTGTATCTCAATCTCTCTCTCTCTGTATCTCAATCTCTCTCTCTCTCTATCTCAATCTCTCTCTCTCTGTATCTCAATCTCTCTCTCTCTGTATCTCAATCTCTCTCTCTCTGTATCTCAATCTCTCTCTCTCTGTATCTCAATCTCTCTCTCTCTGTATCTCGATCTCTCTCTCTCTGTATCTCGATCTCTCTCTCTCTGTATCTCGATCTCTCTCTCTGTATCTCGATCTCTCTCTCTGTATCTCGATCTCTCTCTCTGTATCTCGATCTCTCTCTCTCTGTATCTCAATCTCTCTCTCTGTATCTCAATCTCTCTCTCTGTATCTCAATCTCTCTCTCTGTATCTCAATCTCTCTCTCTGTATCTCAATCTCTCTCTCTGTATCTCAATCTCTCTCTGTATCTCAATCTCTCTCTGTATCTCAATCTCTCTCTGTATCTCGATCTCTCTCTGTATCTCAATCTCTCTCTGTATCTCAATCTCTCTCTGTATCTCAATCTCTCTCTGTATCTCAATCTCTCTCTGTATCTCAATCTCTCTCTCTGTATCTCAATCTCTCTCTCTGTATCTCAATCTCTCTCTCTGTATCTCAATCTCTCTCTCTGTATCTCAATCTCTCTCTGTATCTCGATCTCTCTCTCTGTATCTCGATCTCTCTCTCTGTATCTCGATCTCTCTCTCTCTGTATCTCGATCTCTCTCTCTCTGTATCTCGATCTCTCTCTCTCTGTATCTCGATCTCTCTCTCTCTGTATCTCGATCTCTCTCTCTCTGTATCTCGATCTCTCTCTGTATCTCGATCTCTCTCTCTCTGTATCTCGATCTCTCTCTCTCTGTATCTCGATCTCTCTGTATCTCGATCTCTCTGTATCTCAATCTCTCTCTCTCTGTATCTCGATCTCTCTCTCTCTGTATCTCGATCTCTCTGTATCTCGATCTCTCTGTATCTCAATCTCTCTCTGTATCTCAATCTCTCTCTGTATCTCAATCTCTCTCTGTATCTCGATCTCTCTCTGTATCTCGATCTCTCTCTGTATCTCAATCTCTCTCTGTATCTCAATCTCTCTCTGTATCTCAATCTCTCTCTGTATCTCAATCTCTCTCTGTATCTCAATCTCTCTCTCTGTATCTCAATCTCTCTCTCTGTATCTCAATCTCTCTCTGTATCTCGATCTCTCTCTCTGTATCTCGATCTCTCTCTCTGTATCTCGATCTCTCTCTCTCTGTATCTCGATCTCTCTCTCTCTGTATCTCGATCTCTCTCTCTCTGTATCTCGATCTCTCTCTCTCTGTATCTCGATCTCTCTCTGTATCTCGATCTCTCTCTCTCTGTATCTCGATCTCTCTCTGTATCTCGATCTCTCTCTCTCTGTATCTCGATCTCTCTCTCTCTGTATCTCGATCTCTCTCTCTCTGTATCTCGATCTCTCTCTCTCTGTATCTCGATCTCTCTCTCTCTGTATCTCGATCTCTCTCTCTCTGTATCTCGATCTCTCTCTCTCTGTATCTCGATCTCTCTCTCTCTGTATCTCGATCTCTCTCTCTCTGTATCTCGATCTCTCTCTCTCTGTATCTCGATCTCTCTCTCTCTGTATCTCGATCTCTCTCTCTCTGTATCTCGATCTCTCTCTCTCTGTATCTCGATCTCTCTCTCTCTGTATCTCGATCTCTCTCTCTCTGTATCTCGATCTCTCTCTCTCTGTATCTCGATCTCTCTCTCTCTCTGTATCTCGATCTCTCTCTCTCTCTGTATCTCGATCTCTCTCTCTCTGTATCTCGATCTCTCTCTCTCTGTATCTCGATCTCTCTCTCTCTCTGCATCTCTCGCTCTCGCTCTGTATCTCTCGCTCTGTATCTCTCGCTCTGTATCTCTCGCTCTGTATCTCTCGCTCTGTATCTCTCGCTCTGTATCTCTCGCTCTGTATCTCTCGCTCTGTATCTCTCGCTCTGTATCTCTCGCTCTGTATCTCTCGCTCTGTATCTCTCGCTCTGTATCTCTCGCTCTGTATCTCTCGCTCTGTATCTCTCGCTCTGTATCTCTCGCTCTGTATCTCTCGCTCTGTATCTCTCGCTCTGTATCTCTCGCTCTGTATCTCTCGCTCTGTATCTCTCGCTCTGTATCTCTCGCTCTGTATCTCTCGCTCTCTCTGTATCTCTCGCTCTCTCTGTATCTCTCGCTCTCTCTGTATCTCTCGCTCTCTCTGTATCTCTCGCTCTCTCTGTATCTCTCGCTCTCTCTGTATCTCTCGCTCTCTCTGTATCTCTCGCTCTCTCTGTATCTCTCGATCTCTCTGTATCTCTCGATCTCTCTGTATCTCTCGATCTCTCTGTATCTCTCGATCTCTCTGTATCTCTCGATCTCTCTGTATCTCTCGATCTCTCTGTATCTCTCGATCTCTCTGTATCTCTCGATCTCTCTGTATCTCTCGATCTCTCTGTATCTCTCGATCTCTCTGTATCTCTCGATCTCTCTGTATCTCTCGATCTCTCTATCTCTCTGTATCTCTCGATCTCTCTCTGTATCTCGATCTCTCTCTCTCTGTATCTCGATCTCTCTCTCTCTGTATCTCGATCTCTCTCTCTCTGTATCTCGATCTCTCTCTCTCAGTATCTCGATCTCTCTCAGTATCTCGATCTCTCTCTCTCTCTGTATCTCGATCTCTCTCTCTCTCTGTATCTCGATCTCTCTCTGTATCTCGATCTCTCTCTGTATCTCGATCTCTCTCTCTCTGTATCTCGATCTCTCTCTCTCTGTATCTCAATCTCTCTCTCTCTGTATCTCAATCTCTCTCTGTATCTCAATCTCTCTCTCTGTATCTCAATCTCTCTCTCTGTATCTCGATCTCTCTCTCTGTATCTCAATCTCTCTCTCTGTATCTCAATCTCTCTCTCTGTATCTCAATCTCTCTCTCTCTGTATCTCAATCTCTCTCTCTCTGTATCTCAATCTCTCTCTCTCTGTATCTCAATCTCTCTCTCTCTGTATCTCAATCTCTCTCTCTCTGTATCTCAATCTCTCTCTCTCTGTATCTCAATCTCTCTCTCTCTGTATCTCAATCTCTCTCTCTCTGTATCTCAATCTCTCTCTCTCTGTATCTCAATCTCTCTCTCTCTGTATCTCAATCTCTCTCTCTCTGTATCTCAATCTCTCTCTCTCTGTATCTCGATCTCTCTCTCTCTGTATCTCGATCTCTCTCTCTCTGTATCTCGATCTCTCTCTCTGTATCTCGATCTCTCTCTCTGTATCTCAATCTCTCTCTCTGTATCTCAATCTCTCTCTCTGTATCTCAATCTCTCTCTCTGTATCTCAATCTCTCTCTGTATCTCAATCTCTCTCTGTATCTCAATCTCTCTCTGTATCTCGATCTCTCTCTGTATCTCGATCTCTCTCTGTATCTCAATCTCTCTCTGTATCTCAATCTCTCTCTGTATCTCAATCTCTCTCTGTATCTCAATCTCTCTCTCTGTATCTCAATCTCTCTCTCTGTATCTCAATCTCTCTCTCTGTATCTCAATCTCTCTCTGTATCTCGATCTCTCTCTCTGTATCTCGATCTCTCTCTCTGTATCTCGATCTCTCTCTCTCTGTATCTCGATCTCTCTCTCTCTGTATCTCGATCTCTCTCTCTCTGTATCTCGATCTCTCTCTCTCTGTATCTCGATCTCTCTCTCTCTGTATCTCGATCTCTCTCTGTATCTCGATCTCTCTCTCTCTGTATCTCGATCTCTCTCTCTCTGTATCTCGATCTCTCTGTATCTCGATCTCTCTCTCTCAGTATCTCGATCTCTCTCTGTATCTCGATCTCTCTCTGTATCTCGATCTCTCTCTCTCTGTATCTCGATCTCTCTCTCTCTGTATCTCTCTCTCTCTCTGTATCTCTCGATCTCTCTGTATCTCTCGCTCTCTCTGTATCTCTCGCTCTCTCTGTATCTCAATCTCTCTCTCTGTATCTCAATCTCTCTCTCTGTATCTCAATCTCTCTCTCTGTATCTCAATCTCTCTCTGTATCTCGATCTCTCTGTATCTCGATCTCTCTCTCTCTGTATCTCGATCTCTCTCTCTGTATCTCGATCTCTCTCTCTGTATCTCGATCTCTCTCTCTGTATCTCGATCTCTCTCTCTCTGTATCTCGATCTCTCTCTCTCTGTATCTCGATCTCTCTCTCTCTGTATCTCGATCTCTCTCTCTCTGTATCTCGATCTCTCTCTCTGTATCTCGATCTCTCTCTCTCTGTATCTCGATCTCTCTCTCTCTGTATCTCGATCTCTCTCTCTCTGTATCTCGATCTCTCTCTCTCTGTATCTCGATCTCTCTCTCTCTGTATCTCGATCTCTCTCTCTCTCTATCTCGATCTCTCTCTCTCTGTATCTCGATCTCTCTCTCTCTGTATCTCGATCTCTCTCTCTCTGTATCTCGATCTCTCTCTCTCTGTATCTCGATCTCTCTCTCTCTGTATCTCGATCTCTCTCTCTCTGTATCTCGATCTCTCTCTCTCTGTATCTCGATCTCTCTCTCTCTGTATCTCGATCTCTCTCTCTCTGTATCTCGATCTCTCTCTCTCTGTATCTCGATCTCTCTCTCTCTGTATCTCGATCTCTCTCTCTCTGTATCTCGATCTCTCTCTCTCTGTATCTCGATCTCTCTCTCTCTCTGTATCTCGATCTCTCTCTCTCTGTATCTCGATCTCTCTCTCTCTGTATCTCGATCTCTCTCTCTCTCTGCATCTCTCGCTCTCGCTCTGTATCTCTCGCTCTGTATCTCTCGCTCTGTATCTCTCGCTCTGTATCTCTCGCTCTGTATCTCTCGCTCTGTATCTCTCGCTCTGTATCTCTCGCTCTGTATCTCTCGCTCTGTATCTCTCGCTCTGTATCTCTCGCTCTGTATCTCTCGCTCTGTATCTCTCGCTCTGTATCTCTCGCTCTGTATCTCTCGCTCTGTATCTCTCGCTCTGTATCTCTCGCTCTGTATCTCTCGCTCTGTATCTCTCGCTCTGTATCTCTCGCTCTGTATCTCTCGCTCTGTATCTCTCGCTCTGTATCTCTCGCTCTCTCTGTATCTCTCGCTCTCTCTGTATCTCTCGCTCTCTCTGTATCTCTCGCTCTCTCTGTATCTCTCGCTCTCTCTGTATCTCTCGCTCTCTCTGTATCTCTCGATCTCTCTGTATCTCTCGATCTCTCTGTATCTCTCGATCTCTCTGTATCTCTCGATCTCTCTGTATCTCTCGATCTCTCTGTATCTCTCGATCTCTCTGTATCTCTCGATCTCTCTGTATCTCTCGATCTCTCTGTATCTCTCGATCTCTCTGTATCTCTCGATCTCTCTGTATCTCTCGATCTCTCTATCTCTCTGTATCTCTCGATCTCTCTCTGTATCTCGATCTCTCTCTGTATCTCGATCTCTCTCTCTCTGTATCTCGATCTCTCTCTCTCTGTATCTCGATCTCTCTCTCTCTGTATCTCGATCTCTCTCTCTCAGTATCTCGATCTCTCTCAGTATCTCGATCTCTCTCTCTCTCTGTATCTCGATCTCTCTCTCTCTCTGTATCTCGATCTCTCTCTGTATCTCGATCTCTCTCTCTCTGTATCTCGATCTCTCTCTCTCTGTATCTCGATCTCTCTCTCTCTCTGCATCTCTCGCTCTCGCTCTGTATCTCTCGCTCTGTATCTCTCGCTCTGTATCTCTCGCTCTGTATCTCTCGCTCTGTATCTCTCTCTCTGTATCTCTCGCTCTCTCTGTATCTCTCGCTCTCTCTGTATCTCTCGCTCTCTCTGTATCTCTCGCTCTCTCTGTATCTCTCGCTCTCTCTGTATCTCTCGCTCTCTCTGTATCTCTCGCTCTCTCTGTATCTCTCGCTCTCTCTGTATCTCTCGCTCTCTCTGTATCTCTCGCTCTCTCTGTATCTCTCGCTCTCTCTGTATCTCTCGCTCTCTCTGTATCTCTCGCTCTCTCTGTATCTCTCGATCTCTCTGTATCTCTCGATCTCTCTGTATCTCTCGATCTCTCTGTATCTCTCGATCTCTCTGTATCTCTCGATCTCTCTGTATCTCTCGATCTCTCTGTATCTCTCGATCTCTCTGTATCTCTCGATCTCTCTGTATCTCTCGATCTCTCTGTATCTCTCGATCTCTCTGTATCTCTCGATCTCTCTCTGTATCTCGATCTCTCTCTCTCTGTATCTCGATCTCTCTCTCTCTGTATCTCGATCTCTCTCTCTCTGTATCTCGATCTCTCTCTCTCTGTATCTCGATCTCTCTCTCTCTGTATCTCGATCTCTCTCTCTCAGTATCTCGATCTCTCTCTGTATCTCGATCTCTCTCTCTATCTGTATCTCGATCTCTCTCTCTCTGTATCTCGATCTCTCTCTCTCTGTATCTCGATCTCTCTCTCTCTCTGCATCTCTCGCTCTCGCTCTGTATCTCTCGCTCTGTATCTCTCGCTCTGTATCTCTCGCTCTGTATCTCTCGCTCTGTATCTCTCGCTCTGTATCTCTCGCTCTGTATCTCTCGCTCTGTATCTCTCGCTCTGTATCTCTCGCTCTGTATCTCTCGCTCTGTATCTCTCGCTCTGTATCTCTCGCTCTGTATCTCTCGCTCTGTATCTCTCGCTCTGTATCTCTCGCTCTGTATCTCTCGCTCTGTATCTCTCGCTCTGTATCTCTCGCTCTGTATCTCTCGCTCTCTCTGTATCTCTCGATCTCTCTGTATCTCTCGATCTCTCTGTATCTCTCGATCTCTCTGTATCTCTCGATCTCTCTGTATCTCTCGATCTCTCTGTATCTCTCGATCTCTCTGTATCTCTCGATCTCTCTGTATCTCTCGATCTCTCTGTATCTCTCGATCTCTCTGTATCTCTCGATCTCTCTGTATCTCTCGATCTCTCTGTATCTCTCGATCTCTCTGTATCTCTCGATCTCTCTGTATCTCTCGATCTCTCTGTATCTCTCGATCTCTCTGTATCTCTCGATCTCTCTGTATCTCTCGATCTCTCTGTATCTCTCGATCTCTCTGTATCTCTCGATCTCTCTGTATCTCTCGATCTCTCTGTATCTCTCGATCTCTCTGTATCTCGATCTCTCTCTCTCTCTGTATCTCGATCTCTCTCTCTCTCTGTATCTCAATCTCTCTCTCTCTCTGTATCTCAATCTCTCTCTCTCTCTGTATCTCAATCTCTCTCTCTGTATCTCAATCTCTCTCTCTGTATCTCAATCTCTCTCTCTGTATCTCAATCTCTCTCTCTGTATCTCAATCTCTCTCTCTCTGTATCTCAATCTCTCTCTCTCTGTATCTCAATCTCTCTCTCTCTGTATCTCAATCTCTCTCTCTCTGTATCTCAATCTCTCTCTCTCTGTATCTCAATCTCTCTCTCTCTGTATCTCAATCTCTCTCTCTCTGTATCTCAATCTCTCTCTCTCTGTATCTCAATCTCTCTCTCTCTGTATCTCAATCTCTCTCTCTCTGTATCTCAATCTCTCTCTCTGTATCTCAATCTCTCTCTCTGTATCTCAATCTCTCTCTCTGTATCTCAATCTCTCTCTCTGTATCTCAATCTCTCTCTCTGTATCTCGATCTCTCTCTCTGTATCTCGATCTCTCTCTCTGTATCTCGATCTCTCTCTCTGTATCTCGATCTCTCTCTCTGTATCTCGATCTCTCTCTCTCTGTATCTTGATCTCTCTCTCTCTGTATCTCGATCTCTCTCTCTCTGTATCTCGATCTCTCTCTCTCTGTATCTCGATCTCTCTCTCTCTGTATCTTGATCTCTCTCTCAGTATCTCGATCTCTCTCTCTCTCTGTATCTCGATCTCTCTCTCTCTCTGTATCTCGATCTCTCTCTCTCTGTATCTCGATCTCTCTCTCTCTCTGTATCTCGATCTCTCTCTCTCTGTATCGATCTCTCTCTCTCTCTATCGATCTCTCTCTCTCTCTATCGATCTCTCTCTCTCTCTATCGATCTCTCTCTCTATCGATCGATCTCTCTCTCTATCGATCGATCTCTCTCTCTCTATCGATCTCTCTCTCTCTATCGATCTCTCTCTCTCTATCGATCTCTCTCTCTCTATCGATCTCTCTCTCTCTATCGATCTCTCTCTCTCTATCGATCTCTCTCTCTCTCTATCGATCTCTCTCTCTCTCTATCGATCTCTCTCTCTCTCTATCGATCTCTCTCTCTCTATCGATCTCTCTCTCTCTATCGATCTCTCTCTCTCTATCGATCTCTCTCTCTCTTAGATGCGGCACCCTTGTATCAACTGTTGCAAAAGAGATATAGCCTATGCTTTATTGAAGATGATTTTATATACCGCATTGTGTGTTTGGGATCCAATGACAAATTTATTGCTCAGAAGAGAATTTCTGGGTATTTCAGGGCTGGAAGGTCATTTCGGATTGGGTGAGACAAGCATAAAAATACAATGGTAACGCCCTAATTTGTGAAAAACAAAAGGTGTATAATAACTAATATCCCCAAAATATAAAAATAACCAGGTAGATATAACCATCTATAACTGCATTGTCCTCCCCAGGACCTAGCTAATGGGCACACCACCCGGTTGATTTTACTGACCATCTGGCTAAAATTCAAGTTAATATTTAGGTAAAATAAGCTAATATTAAATGTTTTTGTTTGTTTCATTTATTTTCCTACAGTTTATCTTACGCAATTTCTGTTTTACCATTTGAAAATAGAAGTGAATTTAAAAGTGTCTTAAAATGACCCGCTCTATCTGAATCGTGCAAGTTTAATTTTGTCTTTCCTATCCCTTTAATCTAATAGGCATATTATTATGTTTATTATTGGTTGATAACTGGGGTGGGTAAGATAATCTTAATTACTTTTGTTGTGAGTACAATACACAAGCAAAAAAAGACAGAGCAGCCCGCATAAGATACTGTAAGACCATTGGAACAGACAATACAAGAAAAGTTGTCTCATCCAAAAATACAAACATTTAGAAAATATGGATACGGGCTACTTCATTTACGGATATTAAAAATGTAAAGAAAGCAAAGATATATTATTTAGCATCATTATGTAACAACTAGAAATATTTGTAGAAAATGATAAGCTAAAGATATGCATACAATACATTAAAACTAAGGGGATTTGAAAAGATAAGTAATACAGGGGTAATTTACAGGCGTATGCTCTTGGAGGGTAACAAACATTCAGATTTACTGACGCATTTAGCGCTATGAAATGCTGCAAGTAGTATGAACTTCTGTGTCCTTAATGGTGGTATATTCACTACTCTTTTACATGGTGTATGTTATTCCTGTAAAATATACAGAAGAAGGTTACAAAAATATCTAAAGATAGACTGCTTCTTAATTACTATGATTATAACGTAATAATAAAGCCGTTATACTTTGGCTCGGACAGCCGCAGGGAACGCACATTATTATCGAGGCATCTGCTGCTTCCTGCTACTATCGCTTTAATTACAGGGGGAGGAAAGCTAATACAAATGTAGAAATGTAATTAGTTTGTAAAAGCCCAAATCCTTGCTCAAAGCCATGTTCTTCCTGTAATGTCACATTCTTTCCTTCTTGTGTAAACTTTTCATTACGAGGGAGACATCTTCATAATCTAATAAACCTGGTTACAATGCAACGGCTGGAAATACTATTCTTGCATTAGAAACAGAAGCATGTTTTAGTAATGTCCTTTTAATGCAATTTGTGTAGCACAGGAACCAACTGAACTTGGTCATTTTGAAAGTGATCAATGTGAATTAGTGCCTCGCAGAGATAAACCATTTGATCATTGCGAAAATGATCAATGCTACGCGGGGCCTGGCAAAGATAAAGCATTTATCATGAATGCATGCTATCGCAAGCTCATTCACGCAAAGTGAAAGAAATAATAAGCTGCTTTCAACAATTTCAGCAGAAGACATAGGTAGCATATAAAACAGAGCGCTGATTACAAACTTAATGAAAACTGCATTACTCAGAGGGCAGAAAAACTTCATGTTATTTTCCCCCACAGGAAATCAAAGTCCTAGAAATTTATAGAAAAACATTTTTTTGTTCCAGTTTTTCCTTCTATTTTTCATTACAGATAATAAAGCAAGCATTTACTATACAAGCTTCATTACAAGTTTTACTCCAGGCAAATATCTCTTTATGCCACAGAGAATAAATGGAAATGTCAGTGTAGACTATGTAAAAATGAAGTGTTTTAAATTGAAATGAAAAGGAGGAAAAAAACTGTTACAATGTCTTGATGACAAATTTATTCATTTGTGAACTTTTTTTTATGTACATCACATCCAGCTATAGATGATGTAGACAAAACATTACAATGTTCAATAAATCTTAAAATATTATTGATTGTGTTTCTACAAAATGTAATTAGACAGAGTAGAGAGGTGCTGCAACTATTCTCTGCATGCCATGGGGCATATCAGAAGCAGCGATATGCTTAAAGCTCTTCCTGTTAATGCGTTTAAAGATGGGCAGCTGCTTACCCATGATGCCTTTTTTATTATTAATAAACTGCATTTAAAAGGAACATACAAACAAAAGAGATAGCAAAAGCCTTACGGCTCAGGAATGAAGTGGTTTTACAAAAGAAGGAGCTACAAATGGATGCAGAAGGGGATGGTGACCAGGAGCAGGGACCTATGGACAAGCTGATGTCTAAGGATGTGTTTGGGATAGACTCTGGAAAGGTTGGGATCAGGAAGGGACAGGATGAGGAATACAAACACAACAGGGAACATTGTCTAAACTGTGAGCTAAATGGGATAAATCATATAACTGTGAACCAAGCCAGTCCGCAAATTGATAAATCTAGCCCTAACTCATTAGGTTTCCATACTCAACACAAATAGATCATTGCGTAAAGCCTGCTCTACAGCAAACCGCCAATGGACAGCACTTTAAGTTTTAGGCTCATAACTTGAAAAAACTGTGCTAATATGTTTGTAAAACATTTATGAGAACAAATTACTATTCTGAGCTCTTAATGGTTATTTATCTGCAAAAATGGTTTCGGTGACATTTCCATGATTGTTCTACTCAGGAACAGCTGAATTAATATTAATGGGACAGTAAAGTCAAAATTAGACTTTCATGATTCAGATGGAGCATATGATGACAGATTTTGAAAAGTAGTTCTATTTTCAAAATGTTTGTTCTCTTGGTATACTTTGTTAAAAAGCACATCTAGGTAGGCTGAGTAGCAGTGCATAACAGGGTGCAAGCTGGTGATTGGTGGCCACACACAACTTTTTTCTTTGACTCACTAGATGCAGCTAGTTTCCAGTAGTGCATTGCTGCTCTGGAACTGACTTTAATTATGTACTTAAAGGGACAGTGTAGGCCAAAATAAACTTTCATGATTCAGATAGAGCATGTAATTTTAAACAATTTTCCAATTTACTTTTATCACCAATTTTGCTTTGTTCTCTTGGTATTCTTAGTTGAAAGCTTAACCTAGGAGGTTCATATGCTAATTTCTTAGACCTTGAAGCCCACCTCTTTCAGATTGCATTTTAACAGTTTTTCACCACTAGAGGGTGTTAGTTCACACATTTCATATAGATAACACTGTGCTCGTACATGTGAAGTTATCTGGGAGCAGGCACTGATTGGCTAGACTGCAAGTCTGTCAAAAGAACTGAAAAAAGGGGCAGTTTGCAGAGGCTTAGATACAAGATAATCACAGAGGTTAAAAGTATATTAATATAACTGTGCTGGTTATGCAAAACTGGGGAATGGGTAATAAAGGGATTATCTTTCTTTTAAAACAATAACAAATCTGGTGTAGACTGTCCCTTTTATCCCTTTTTCATGGGTCAAAACACATTGCTGTGATGCAATAATAAACAGTACCTACACAATCAAGGTTTTTTTTTTTTTGCACTTATGTCCCTTTAATAATATTGCAATTAAGTAGTATTTTTGGGTTTTAATAATTCAATTCAAAACAAGGAGCTTTTTAGAATTAAAATGTAAATATAATTTGGTCTGAATTCAATCATTCAGTAATACAATTATGCGTTTATGAAAAAGGAAAATATTAGTCATGAGCAAACATTAGTATTCAGCATAAGTGACAGAAAAAGAAATCGATTATGGCCGCAGACCGCAGTTATTTCTATTTCAGGCACCTGATTTATTAATGTAAAAGTGCAACACATCTGGATTTGCACAGATATTTGTGTGCTTTGCACTTTTACACAAATAAATACGGCAAAGAAAAATGCTGAATGCTGGTTTCTGAGGCCATATTCGGCATTAGTTTCTACAACAAATGATGGTGCAACCCTATAAAATATGGAGTTGTAAAGAACACACACAGCATTCCCCATGAAGGAAAACACATCTGTACTTTTAAGGTCCCTTCTTCAGGTACCAAGCAGCAGGTAGGACATAAAACAAGTATTTACTATAAACATGCTCAGGCTATTAAGCGCCAGGCGTCACTGTATTATTGTTTCTCTAAAGCAGATGGTTTGACAAACACATTACATTAGTGGTATCTAATGGCAGAGACCCTTACAGGGCATTAAATATATATATCGGGTTAAATGTCACTTAAGGATCTCAAACAAAAGTGGTATCACGTATCAAGCTACTGCTGTATCCGATTGCTGTAATACACTTTTATGTATAAAAGCTGCAAGTAGCACAGTTTTGTTAATATTTTATGACTTAAAACAGTCTACATTTGCCGGGCTCTTTTCTAGTAAGTGGAGTTTAAATGGTGTCAGCGAGGAATTTCAGGGATTGACAGAATGCTTTATCATAGCAAAATCTGCACTCTCAGCTACAGTATAGAGATGATGCTGAAGTGTACACATATCAAACCCAGGGTGCAACTAATCTATACATCAGTCAAATGCCCCAACAAACACATCTCTTATTACATTACGTGGAAATTCACAAATTGTCATGAAAATGTGTGGCATCTTTTTTTTTATTGATTTCCAGCTTATTTGTCTAACTAGTCTTAAAGGGACAGTATACTGAAAAATAGTTTTCCCTTAATGTGTTTACAATTGCTTTTTTTTACCAACTGCAGAGTAAAAAATATATAAAAATTAGCTTTTTAAGGTTTATTTGTGTATATTAAAGCTCTGATTTTGTGTTTTGAAGCCACAAACTAATAAAATGGGCTGAGCTTGTAGGTATAATCAGATCTCATTACTGTATCACATTGTGCACACATACCTGCTTCTTTATCTTATATCTGTCCTTAAAACAATCACCAATACTTGGAGAGAACAATGGAAAATCAACATTTTATTACCTTATCTCTGCTTTATCACACTGGGAGTGTAATTTCTTCTGCTGGCTGTGTTTACAAAGCTTATCTATAGCTGGTACGCGCGGCCACAAACTTTCAGAATAGATGGGGATACCAAATGCTAAATCAACTATTTCAAATGCCAATATAAGGGTAAAGGAGCTACTTGTAAACAATTTAATACACTCCAGCAGGTAAAGTGGATCATTGGGAACAAATTAAAAGGGGAGAAAACTTTTGAGTAAACTGTATCACAATATTGGATTCCCATGTTTATATGTATAACAAAGCCTGACAGGTATTGCAAAATCATTACTGTGTGGCGGGCTCAATCAGATTTTTTAATGCTGATTTTTAAATTAATTAATGTGACACTGTGCTCCAAATTTTTTATCACACCCCACTGTAAGACACTTTAGTCCCAGGACTTGCTAGGGAGTGTGCAACTGGAATGTGCAGGCACAGTCATGTTTTCCTATTCAGTTTAAGGAAAATTACTATGAAATTTACAAGATTTCAGTGAAATCTCATGAGATCAAAGCAAAGCATGACCTCAGCACTGCTGATGAGCTAGCTGAAGTATAACTGTTCACAGAGCTGGAGAAATGCTCAGGTGATATGTTTGCATCACTTTCAAGTGATATAGCATATGAGTATTAAGTCCCTTTAAGTTTAAAAGTAATCTATAAGAAAGGAAATGTGTACAAATGTGTCATGGGTTAATTCAGCTCATTAATATTCATTAGCTTGAGTATATTTCCCAGTAAAAAACAACTGTACTTTTGTGTTTTCTTCCAGCTATCATGAGCGCACACTACCAGGCAGAGAATATAAATATAATTATAGGAAGAGGTTAGCACAACACATATCAACTACAACTTGCTATGACACAAACTAATTAAATCATTAGCTGAACGTGTACATACAGCAGGTCAGACACCAGTAGCTTGTGAGAACCAATATTGTTATTTCTAATATATATCTAATAGTCTTGCTTTATGTGTGCCCAGTGCAGCTACTTCCGGTAAAACAAGGGATTCAATACTTGCTGGTCATTCTTTTTTATTGGATTAGGTAAAAACTTTGTGAGGCCAATGGCTTTCAGGTTTGTTGCTTCCTTTACGGTATTTCATTAAAACATTGAACACAGTAAAAACATAAATGATGACTTACCAGATAATTTCCTTTCCTTCTGTATGAGGAGAGTCCACAGCTTCATTCCTTACTTGTGGGAAATACTGAATCTGCCCACCAGGAGGAGGCAAAGACACCCCAGCCAAAGGCTTAAAGGGACATTAAACCCAAATGTTTTCTTTCATGATTCAGATAGAAAAACAGAATTTATGTTTACCTGATAAATTACTTTCTCCAACGGTGTGTCCGGTCCACGGCGTCATCCTTACTTGTGGGATATTCTCTTCCCCAACAGGAAATGGCAAAGAGCCCAGCAAAGCTGGTCACATGATCCCTCCTAGGCTCCGCCTACCCCAGTCATTCGACCGACGTTAAGGAGGAATATTTGCATAGGAGAAACCATATGGTACCGTGGTGACTGTAGTTAAAGAAAATAAATTATCAGACCTGATTAAAAAAACCAGGGCGGGCCGTGGACCGGACACACCGTTGGAGAAAGTAATTTATCAGGTAAACATAAATTCTGTTTTCTCCAACATAGGTGTGTCCGGTCCACGGCGTCATCCTTACTTGTGGGAACCAATACCAAAGCTTTAGGACACGGATGAAGGGAGGGAGCAAATCAGGTCACCTAAATGGAAGGCACCACGGCTTGCAAAACCTTTCTCCCAAAAATAGCCTCAGAAGAAGCAAAAGTATCAAACTTGTAAAATTTGGTAAAAGTGTGCAGTGAAGACCAAGTCGCTGCCCTACATATCTGATCAACAGAAGCCTCGTTCTTGAAGGCCCATGTGGAAGCCACAGCCCTAGTGGAATGAGCTGTGATTCTTACGGGAGGCTGCCGTCCGGCAGTCTCGTAAGCCAATCTGATGATGCTTTTAATCCAAAAAGAGAGAGAGGTAGAAGTTGCTTTTTGACCTCTCCTTTTACCGGAATAAACAACAAACAAGGAAGATGTTTGTCTAAAATCCTTTGTAGCATCTAAATAGAATTTTAGAGCGCGAACAACATCCAAATTGTGCAACAAACGTTCCTTCTTTGACACTGGTTTCGGACACAGAGAAGGTACGATAATCTCCTGGTTAATGTTTTTGTTAGAAACAACTTTTGGAAGAAAACCAGGTTTAGTACGTAAAACCACCTTATCTGCATGGAACACCAGATAAGGAGGAGAACACTGCAGAGCAGATAATTCTGAAACTCTTCTAGCAGAAGAAATTGCAACTAAAAACAAAACTTTCCAAGATAATAACTTAATATCAACGGAATGCAAGGGTTCAAACGGAACCCCCTGAAGAACTGAAAGAACTAAATTGAGACTCCAAGGAGGAGTCAAAGGTTTGTAAACAGGCTTAATTCTAACCAGAGCCTGAACAAAGGCTTGAACATCTGGCACAGCGGCCAGCTTTTTGTGAAGTAACACAGACAAGGCAGAAATCTGTCCCTTCAGGGAACTTGCAGATAATCCTTTTTCCAATCCTTCTTGAAGGAAGGATAGAATCCTAGGAATCTTAACCTTGTCCCAAGGGAATCCTTTAGATTCACACCAACAGATATATTTTTTCCAAATTTTGTGGTAAATCTTTCTAGTTACAGGCTTTCTGGCCTGAACAAGAGTATCGATAACAGAATCTGAGAATCCTCGCTTCGATAAGATCAAGCGTTCAATCTCCAAGCAGTCAGCTGGAGTGAAACCAGATTCGGATGTTCGAACGGACCCTGAACAAGAAGGTCTCGTCTCAAAGGTAGCTTCCAAGGAGGAGCCGATGACATATTCACCAGATCTGCGTACCAAGTCCTGCGTGGCCACGCAGGAGCTATCAAGATCACCGACGCCCTCTCCTGATTGATCCTGGCTACCAGCCTGGGGATGAGAGGAAACGGCGGGAACACATAAGCTAGTTTGAAGGTCCAAGGTGCTACTAGTGCATCCACTAGAGCCGCCTTGGGATCCCTGGATCTGGACCCGTAGCAAGGAACTTTGAAGTTCTGACGAGAGGCCATCAGATCCATGTCTGGAATGCCCCACAGCTGAGTGACTTGGGCAAAGATTTCCGGATGGAGTTCCCACTCCCCCGGATGCAATGTCTGACGACTCAGAAAATCCGCTTCCCAATTTTCCACTCCTGGGATGTGGATAGCAGACAGGTGGCAGGAGTGAGACTCCGCCCATAGAATGATTTTGGTCACTTCTTCCATCGCCAGGGAACTCCTTGTTCCCCCCTGATGGTTGATGTACGCAACAGTTGTCATGTTGTCTGATTGAAACCGTATGAACTTGGCCCTCGCTAGCTGAGGCCAAGCCTTGAGAGCATTGAATATCGCTCTCAGTTCCAGAATATTTATCGGTAGAAGAGATTCTTCCCGAGACCAAAGACCCTGAGCTTTCAGGGATCCCCAGACCGCGCCCCAGCCCATCAGACTGGCGTCGGTCGTGACAATGACCCACTCTGGTCTGCGGAATGTCATCCCTCGTGACAGGTTGTCCCGGGACAGCCACCAACGGAGTGAGTCTCTGGTCCTCTGATTTACTTGTATCTTCGGAGACAAGTCTGTATAGTCCCCATTCCACTGACTGAGCATGCACAGTTGTAATGGTCTTAGATGAATGCGTGCAAAAGGAACTATGTCCATTGCCGCTACCATCAACCCGATCACTTCCATGCACTGAGCTATGGAAGGAAGAGGAACGGAATGGAGTATCCGACAAGAGTCTAGAAGTTTTGTTTTTCTGGCCTCTGTCAGAAAAATCCTCATTTCTAAGGAGTCTATTATTGTTCCCAAGAAGGGAACCCTTGTTGACGGAGATAGAGAACTCTTTTCCACGTTCACTTTCCATCCGTGAGATCTGAGAAAGGCCAGGACAATGTCCGTGTGAGCCTTTGCTTGAGGAAGGGACGACGCTTGAATCAGAATGTCGTCCAAGTAAGGTACTACAGCAATGCCCCTTGGTCTTAGCACAGCTAGAAGGGACCCTAGTACCTTTGTGAAAATCCTTGGAGCAGTGGCTAATCCGAAAGGAAGCGCCACGAACTGGTAATGTTTGTCCAGGAATGCGAACCTCAGGAACCGATGATGTTCCTTGTGGATAGGAATATGTAGATACGCATCCTTTAAATCCACCGTGGTCATGAATTGACCTTCCTGGATGGAAGGAAGAATAGTTCGAATGGTTTCCATCTTGAACGATGGAACCTTGAGAAACTTGTTTAAGATCTTGAGATCTAAGATTGGTCTGAACGTTCCCTCTTTTTTGGGAACTATAAACAGATTGGAGTAGAACCCCATCCCTTGTTCTCTTAATGGAACGGGATGAATCACTCCCATTTTTAACAGGTCTTCTACACAATGTAAGAATGCCTGTCTCTTTATGTGGTCTGAAGACAACTGAGACCTGTGGAACCTCCCCCTTGGGGGAAGTCCCTTGAATTCCAGAAGATAACCTTGGGAGACTATTTCTAGCGCCCAAGGATCCAGAACATCTCTTGCCCAAGCCTGAGCGAAGAGAGAGAGTCTGCCCCCCACCAGATCCGGTCCCGGATCGGGGGCCAACATTTCATGCTGTCTTGGTAGCAGTGGCAGGTTTCTTGGCCTGCTTTCCCTTGTTCCAGCCTTGCATTGGTCTCCAAGCTGGCTTGGCTTGAGAAGTATTACCCTCTTGCTTAGAGGACGGAGCACTTTGGGCTGGTCCGTTTCTACGAAAGGGACGAAAATTAGGTTTATTTTTTGCCTTGAAAGGCCGATCCTGAGGAAGGGCGTGGCCCTTACCCCCAGTGATATCCGAGATAATCTCTTTCAAGTCAGGGCCAAACAGCGTTTTCCCCTTGAAAGGAATGTTAAGTAGCTTGTTCTTGGAAGACGCATCAGCCGACCAAGATTTCAACCAAAGCGCTCTGCGCGCCACAATAGCAAACCCAGAATTCTTAGCCGCTAACCTAGCCAATTGCAAAGTGGCGTCTAGGGTGAAAGAATTAGCCAATTTGAGAGCATTGATTCTGTCCATAATCTCCTCATAAGGAGGAGAATCACTGTCGACCGCCTTTATCAGCTCATCGAACCAGAAACATGCGGCTGTAGCGACAGGGACAATGCATGAAATTGGTTGTAGAAGGTAACCCTGCTGAACAAACATCTTTTTAAGCAAACCTTCTAATTTTTTATCCATAGGATCTTTGAAAGCACAACTATCCTCTATGGGTATAGTGGTGCGTTTGTTTAAAGTGGAAACCGCTCCCTCGACCTTGGGGACTGTCTGCCATAAGTCCTTTCTGGGGTCGACCATAGGAAACAATTTTTTAAATATGGGGGGAGGGACGAAAGGAATACCGGGCCTTTCCCATTCTTTATTAACAATGTCCGCCACCCGCTTGGGTATAGGAAAAGCTTCTGGGAGCCCCGGCACCTCTAGGAACTTGTCCATTTTACATAGTTTCTCTGGGATGACCAACTTGTCACAATCATCCAGAGTGGATAATACCTCCTTAAGCAGAATGCGGAGATGTTCCAACTTAAATTTAAATGCAATCACATCAGGTTCAGCTTGTTGAGAAATGTTCCCTGAATCAGTAATTTCTCCCTCAGACAAAACCTCCCTGGCCCCATCAGACTGAGTTAGGGGCCCTTCAGAAATATTAATATCAGCGTCGTCATGCTCTTCAGTATCTAAAACAGAGCAGTCGCGCTTACGCTGATAAGTGTTCATTTTGGCTAAAATGTTTTTGACAGAATTATCCATTACAGCCGTTAATTGTTGCATAGTAAGGAGTATTGGCGCGCTAGATGTACTAGGGGCCTCCTGAGTGGGCAAGACTCGTGTAGACGAAGGAGGGAATGATGCAGTACCATGCTTACTCCCCTCACTTGAGGAATCATCTTGGGCATCATTGTCATTGTCACATAAATCACATTTATTTAAATGAATAGGAATTCTGGCTTCCCCACATTCAGAACACAGTCTATCTGGTAGTTCAGACATGTTAAACAGGCATAAACTTGATAACAAGTACAAAAAACGTTTTAAAATAAAACCGTTACTGTCACTTTAAATTTTAAACTGAACACACTTTATTACTGCAAATGCGAAAAAACATGAAGGAATTGTTCAAAATTCACCAAATTTTCACCACAGTGTCTTAAAGCCTTAAAAGTATTGCACACCAAATTTGGAAGCTTTAACCCTTAAAATAACGGAACCGGAGCCGTTTTGAACTTTAACCCCTTTACAGTCCCTGGTATCTGCTTTGCTGAGACCCAACCAAGCCCCAAGGGGAATACGATACCAAATGACGCCTTCAGAAAGTCTTTTCTAAGTATCAGAGCTCCTCTCACATGCGACTGCATGCCATGCCTCTCAAAAACAAGTGCGCAACACCGGCGCGAAAATGAGGCTCTGCCTATGCTTTGGGAAAGCCCCTAAAGAATAAGGTGTCTAAAACAGTGCCTGCCGATATTATTATATCAAAATACCCAGATAAAATGATTCCTCAAGGCTAAATATGTGTTAATAATCAATCGATTTAGCCCAAAAAAAGTCTACAGTCTTAATAAGCCCTTTTTGAAGCCCTTATTTACAATCGTAATAAACATGGCTTACCGGATCCCAGAGGGAAAATGACAGCTTCCAGCATTACATCGTCTTGTTAGAATGTGTCATACCTCAAGCAGCAAGAGACTGCTCACTGTTCCCCCAACTGAAGTTAATTGCTCTCAACAGTCCTGTGTGGAACAGCCATGGATTTTAGTGACGGTTGCTAAAATCATTTTCCTCATACAAACAGAAATCTTCATCTCTTTTCTGTTTCTGAGTAAATAGTACATACCAGCACTATTTCAAAATAACAAACTCTTGATTGAATAATAAAAACTACAGTTAAACACTAAAAAACTCTAAGCCATCTCCGTGGAGATGTTGCCTGTACAACGGCAAAGAGAATGACTGGGGTAGGCGGAGCCTAGGAGGGATCATGTGACCAGCTTTGCTGGGCTCTTTGCCATTTCCTGTTGGGGAAGAGAATATCCCACAAGTAAGGATGACGCCGTGGACCGGACACACCTATGTTGGAGAAATATAATTTTAAACAACATTCCAATTTACTTCTATTATCTAATTTGCTTCATTCTCTTGATATACTTTTCTGAAAAGCATATCTAGATAGGCTCAGTAACTGCTGATTGGTGGCTGCACAGATGCCTCGTGTGATTGGCTCACCAATGTGCATTGCTATTTCTTCAACAAAGGATATCTAAAGAATGAAGCAAATTAGATAATAGAAGTAAATTGGAATGTTGTTTAAAATTGTATTCTCTATCTGGATCATGAAAGAAAAAAAACATAATTTATGCTTACCTGATAAATTTATTTCTCTTGTGGTGTATCCAGTCCACGGATCATCCATTACTTGTTGGATATTCTCATTCCCAACAGGAAGTTGCAAGAGGACATCCACAGCAGAGCTGTCTATATAGCTCCTCCCCTCACTACCATATCCAGTCATTCGACCGAAAACAAGCAGAGAAAGGAGAAACCATAGGGTGCAGTGGTGACTGTAGTTTTAAATTAAAAAATACCTGCCTTAAAATGACAGGGCGGGCCGTGGACTGGATACACCACAAGAGAAATAAATTTATCAGGTAAGCATAAATTATGTTTTCTCTTGTAAGGTGTATCCAGTCCACGGATCATCCATTACTTGTGGGATACAAATACCAAAGCTAAAGTACACGGATGAAGGGAGGGACAAGGCAGGTACTTAAACGGAAGGTACCACTGCCTGCAAAACCTTTCTCCCAAAAATAGCCTCCGAAGAAGCAAAAGTATTAAATTTGTAGAATTTTGAAAAAGTATGAAGCGAAGACCAAGTCGCCGCCTTGCAAATCTGTTCAACAGAAGCCTCATTTTTAAAGGCCCATGTGGAAGCCACAGCTCTAGTAGAATGAGCTGTAATCCTTTCAGGAGGCTGCTGGCCAGCAGTCTCATAGGCTAAGCGGATTATGCTTCTTAGCCAAAAAGAAAGAGAGGTTGCCGAAGCCTTTTGACCTCTCCTCTATCCAGAGTAGACAACAAACAAAGCAGATGTTTGACGAAAATCTTTAGTAGTTTGTAAGTAAAACTTTAAAGCACGAACCACGTCCAGATTGTGTAATAGACGCTCCTTCTTTGAAGAAGGATTAGGACACAAAGACGGAACAACAATCTCTTGATTGATATTCTATTAGATACCACCTTAGGTAAAAACCCAGGTTTAGTATGCAGAACTACCTTATCTGCATGGAAGATCAGATAAGGAGAATCACATTGTAAGGCAGATAACTCGGAAACTCTACGAGCCGAGGAAATAGCTACCAAAAAAAGAACTTTCCAAGATAAAAGTTTGATATCTATGGAATGAAGAGGTTCAAACGGAACCCCCTGAAGAACTTTAAGAACCAAATTTAAGCTCCAAGGCGGAGCAACAGGTTTAAACACAGGCTTGATTCTAAGTAAAGCCTGACAAAATGCCTGAACGTCTGGGGCATCCGCCAGACGCTTGTGCAAAAGAATAGATAGCGCAGAAATCTGTCCCTTTAAGGAACTAGCTGACAATCCTTTCTCCAATCCTTCTTGGAGAAAAGATAATATCCTGGGAATCCTGACCTTACTCCATGAGTAGCCCTTAGATTCACACCAATAAAGATATTTACGCCATATGTTATGATAGATTTTCCTAGTGACAGGCTTCCGTGCCTGAATCAAGGTATCAATGACTGACTCGGAGAAACCACGCTTTGATAAAATCAAGCGTTCAATCTCCAGGCAGTCAGCCTCAGAGAAATTAGATTTGGATGGTTGAAAGGACCTTGAAGTAGAAGGTCCTGTCTCAGCGGCAGAGTCCAAGGTGGAAAGGATGACATGTCCACCAGATCTGCATACCAAGTCCTGCGTGGCCACGCAGGCGCTATCAAGATCACAGATGCTCTCTCCTGCTTGATTTTGGCAATCAGACGAGGGAGCAGAGGAAACGGTGGAAACACATAAGCCAGGTTGAAGGACCAAGGCGCTGCTAGAGCATCTATCAGCGTTGCCTTGGGGTCCCTGGACCTGGATCCGTAACAAGGAAGCTTGGCGTTCTGGCGAGACGCCATGAGATCCAGTTCTGGTTCGCCCCAACGAAGAACCAATTGTGCAAACACCTCCGGATGGAGTTCCCACTCCCCCGGATGAAAAGTCTGTCGACTTAGAAAATCCGCCTCCCAGTTCTCTACACCTGGGATATGGATAGCTGATAGGTGCCAAGAGTGAATCTCTGCCCAGCGAATTATCTTTGAGATTTCTAACATCGCTAGGGAACTCCTTGTTCCCCTTGATGGTTGATGTAAGCCACAGTTGTGATGTTGTCCGACTGAAATCTGATGAACCTCATTGTCGCTAGATGAGGCCAAGCCTGAAGAGCATCGAGTATCGCTCTTAGTTCCAGAATGTTTATTGGATCCCTGAGCCTTCAGGGAGTTCCAGACTACACCCCAACCTAGAAGGCTGGCATCTGTCGTTACAATTGTCCAATCTGGCCTGCGAAAGGTCATACCTTTGGACAGATGGGCCCGAGATAGCCACCAGAGAAGAGAATCCCTGGTCTCTTGGTCCAGATTCAGTAAAGGGGACAAATCTGTGTAATCCCCATTCCACTGACTGAGCATGCCTAGTTGCAGCGGTCTGAGATGTAGGCGTGCAAACGGCACTATGTCCATTGCCGCTACCATTAAGCCGATTACTTCCATGCACTGAGCCACCGAAGGGCGAGGAATGGAATAAAGAACACGGCAGGAATTTAGAAGTTTTGATAACCTGGACTCCGTCAGGTAAATTTTCATTTCTACAGAATCTATCAGAGTCCCTAGGAAGGAAACTCTTGTGAGGGAGGATAGAGAACTCTTTTTCTTGTTCACCTTCCACCCATGCGACCTCAGAAATGCCAACACTATGTCCGTATGAGACTTGGCAATTTGGATGTTTGACGCCTGAATCAGCATTTCGTCTAAATAAGGGGCCACTGCTATGCCCCGTGGCCTTAGGACCGCCAGAAGCGACCCCAGAACCTTCATAAAAATTATTGGGGCTGTAGCTAACCCAAAGGGAAGAGCTACAAACTGGTAGTGCCTGTCTAGGAAGGGAAACCTGAGAAACCGATGATGATCTTTGTGTATCGGAATGTGCAGATAAGCATCCTTTAAATCCACTGTAGTCATGTATTGACCCTCCTGGATCATAGGTAGGATGGTACGAATAGTCTCCATCTTGAATGATGTAACTATGAGGAATTTGTTTAAGATCTTTAGATCCAAAATTGGTCTGAAGGTTCCCTCTTTTTTGGGAACTACAAACAGATTTGAGTAAAATCCCTGTCCCTGTTCCTCCTTTGGGACAGGATTGATCACTCCCATAACTAGGAGGTCTTGTACACAGTGTAAGAAAGCCTCTCTCTTTATCTGGTTTGCAGATAATTGTGAAAGGTGAAATCTCCCTTTTGGGGGGGAAGCCTTGAAGTCCAGAAGATATCCCTGGGATATAATTTCCAACGCCCAGGGATCCTGGACATCTCTTGCCCACGCCTGGGCGAAGAGCGAAAGTCTGCCCCCTACTAGATCCGTTACCGGGTAGGGGGCCATTCCTTCATGCTGTCTTAGAGGCAGCAGCAGGTTTTTTGGCCTGCTTATCCTTGTTCCAGGTCTGGTTAGGTCTCCAGACCGTCTGGGACTGAGCAAAAGTTCCCTCTTATTTTGCATTAGAGGAAGTTGATGCCGCACTTGCCTTGAAGTTTCGAAAGGCACGAAAATTAGACTGTTTGGCCCTTGGTTTGGACCTATCCTGAGGAAGGGCATGACCTTTTCCTCCAGTGATATCAGCAATAATCTCCTTCAAACCAGGCCCGAATAGGGTCTGCCCCTTGAAGGGAATGTTAAGCAGCTTCGATTTTGAAGTAACGTCAGCTGACCATGATTTAAGCCATAGCACTCTGCGCACCTGGATAGCAAAACCAGAATTCTTAGCCGTTAGTTTAGTCAAATGAACAATGGCATCAGAAACAAAAGAATTGGCTAGCTTAAGTGCTCTAAGCTTGTCAAGTATTTCATCCAATGGAGTCGCTACCTGTAAAGCCTCTTCCAGAGACTCAAACCAGAACACCGCAGCAGCAGTGACAGGCGCAATCCATGCAAGGGGCTGTAGGATAAAACCTTGTTGAATAAACATTTTCTTAAGGTAACCCTCTAACTTTTTATCCATTGGATAGCAGTACGCTTTGCTAGAGTAGAAACTGCTCCCTCCACCTTAGGAACTGTCTGCCATAAGTCCCGTGTGGTGGCGTCTATTGGAAACATTTTTCTAAAAACAGGAGGGGGAGAGAACGGCACACCTGGTCTATCCCATTCCTTAGTAATAATTTCTGTAAACCTTTTAGGTATTGGAAAAACATCAGTACACACCGGCACTGCATAGTATTTATCCAGTCTACACAATTTCTCTGGCACTGCAATTGTATCACAGTCATTCAGAGCAGCTAAAACCTTCCTGAGTAACACGCGGAGGTGTTCAAGCTTAAATTTAAATGTAGAAATATCAGAATCAGGTTGCATCATCTTCCCTGAGTCAGAAATATCACCCACAGAAAGAAGCTCTCCTTCTTCAGCTTCTACATATTGTGAGGCAGTATCAGACATAGTTCTTAAAGCGTCAGTATGCTCTGCATTTCGTCTAACTCCAGAGCTATCTCGCTTTCCTCTAAATACAGGTAGTCTGGCTAATACCGCTGACAGTATATTATCCATGACTGCCGCCATGTCTTGTAAAGTAAACGCTATGGGCGCCCTGGATGTACTTGGCACCATTTGAGCGTGAGTCCCTTGAGCGGGAGTCAAAGGATCTGACACGTGGGGAGAGTTAGTCGGCATAACTTTTCCCTCGTCAGATTCCTCTGGTGATAAATTTTTTAAAGACAGAATATGATCTTTATTGCTTAAAGTGAAATCAGTACATTTGGTACACATTCTAAGAGGGGGTTCCACCATGGCTTTTAAACATAATGAACAAGGAGTTTCCTCTATGTCAGACATGTTTATACAGACTAGCAATGAGACTAGCAAGCTTGGAAAACACTTTAAATCAAGTTAACAAGCAAATATAAAAAAACAGTACTGTGCCTTTAAGAGAAACAAATTTTGGCAGAATTTGAAAAACAGTGAAAAAAGGCAGTAAATCAAACGAAATTTTTACAGTGCGTATAATAAGCTAACAGAGCATTGCACCCACTTGTAAATGGATGATCAACCCCTTAGTTCAAAAACCGGATCAAAAAAACGATCAGTCACACCAAACTGCCACAGCCTTACTGTGGGCCTACCTTCCCCAACAAACGATTTTGGAAGCCTAAAAGCCCTTTAGAGATGTCCTGTAGCATTCAGGGAACTCCTGGATGTCTCAGTCTGTAATAGTTAATGCACAAAAAAGCACTAAACTAGGCCCCTCCCACTCATAGTAACACAGTGGAAAGCCTCAGGGAACCGTTTCTAGGCAAATTTAAGCCAGCCATGTGGAAAAAAAACTAGGCCCCAATAAAGTTTTATCACCAAAGTATATATAAAAATGTTTAAACATGCCAGCAAACATTTTATATTGTAAATATAAAAGAGTTTTACCTCAGAAAGTAAGCATGATACCAGTCGCTATTAAATCACTGTATTCAGGCTTACCTTTCATAAATTGGGTATCAGCAGCATTTTCTAGCCTTCACATCTTCTAGAAAAATATTAACTGCACATACCTCATAGCAGGATAACCTGCACGCCATTCCCCCGCTGAAGTTATCTCTCTCTTCAGACATGTGTGAGAACAGCAATGGATCTTAGTTACAACCTGCTAAGATCATAGAAATCACAGGCAGATTCTTCTTTTTTCCTGCCTGGAACAAAATAGCACAACTCCGGTACTATTTAAAAATAATAAACTCTTGATTGAAGCAAAATAACAGCTACATTTCACCACTTATCTCTTACTACCTCCATGCTTGTTGAGAGTTGCAAGAGAATGACTGGATATGGTAGTGGGGGGAGGAGCTATATAGACAGCTCTGCTGTGGGTGTCCTCTTGCAACTTCCTGTTGGGAATGAGAATATCCCACAAGTAATGGATGATCCGTGGACTGGATACACCTTACAAGAGAAATTGAGTTTAATGTCCCTTTAAATACCTCCCCCAATTCCCTCATCCCCCAGTCATTCTGCCGAGTGAACAAGGAACAGTAGGAGAAATATCAGGGTATAAATGGTGCCAAAAGAACAAAACAAAAATTTAGGTCCGCCCAAGGGAGAATACGGGCAGGAGGAAAGGAAATTATCTGGTAAGCATAATTTATGTTTTCCTTTTTAATATGAGGAGAGTCCACGGCTTCATTCCTTATTTGTGGGAAACGTATAACCAAGCTCTAGAGGACACAATGAAATGGGAGGGTAAAAAGAAAGGCGGACCCTATTCTGAGGGAACCACAGCCTGCAAAACCTTTCTCCCAAAAGCTGCTTCAGCCGAAGCAAAAACGTCAAACTTGTAAAATTTTGAAAAGTTATGTAAGCAAGAGCAGGTAGCCGCCCTACAAATCTGATCCATAGAGGCCTCATTCTTGAAGGCCCAAGAGGAAGCCACAGCACTAGTCGAATGAGCCTTAATTTCCTGAGGAGGCTTATGTCCCGCTGTCTCATAAGCTAAGCGAATAATGCTCCTCAACCAAAAGAATAAGGAAGTGGACGACGCTTTCATTCTCCTACGCTTCCCAGAATACACAACAAACAAGGAAGAAGCTTGTCTAAACTCCTTTGTAGCCTGAAGATAGAACTTCAAGGCCCGAACCACATCCAAATTATGAAGTAACTGCTCCTTAGAAGGAGGAGGATTAGGACACAGGAAAGGAACCACAATCTCCTGATTGATATTGCGAACTGAAACAACCTTAGGAAAAAACCTAACCCAGTACGAAGAACAGCCTTATAAGCATGGAATACTAGGTAAGGGGGCTCACATTGCAAGGCAGCCATCTCAGATACTCTGCGTGACAAGGCTATAGCCAGTAGAAAAAACCTTCCAAGACAGTAATTTAATGTCAACTCGATGCATAGGCTCAATAGGAGCCTTCTGCAAAACTTTAAGAACAAGATTTAAACTCCAAGGAGGAGCACTAGATCTAAACACAGGCCTGATTCTAGTCAGAACCTGAACAAAAGACTGAACATCTGGAAGCTCAGCGAGCCTCTCTTGTGTAGTAAAACAGATAGGGCCGAAATCTGTCCCTTAGGGGAGCTAGCAGAAAGGCCCTTCTCCAGACCATCCTGGAGAATGGAAAGAATGCTGGAAACCCTGACCTTATGACAGGGGAATCACCGTTCTTCACACCAGAATAAGTAGGTCCTCCACACCTTACGATAGATGCGAAGAGTAACTGGCTTACAAGCTTGAACGAGAGTATCAATAACTCTTTCAGAGAAACCTCTCTTGGCTAGGACTAAGCGTTCAATCTCCACGCAGTCAGCCTCAGAGAATCTAGATTTATTTTTTTTAAATATATTTTTTATTAGATTTCTTAGATTCAAATAATAAACAAAATATACATGAAAGGAAATAATATACAGTACACAACCCACTGTATATTGTTCAGCACATTTCCGGTCTTGACTTGTAAGAATAAGTAACATTTTTTTGCTTATCACTGTGAAGAATTCCTATCAAAATTGGCCAAGATTGTGATGGTATATTCTATATTACAGACATTTTTAACAAAGGCTCAGTATTTCAATATATCACTTGACCTGACAGAGAGAGAAAATAAAAATAAATAGAATAAAAAATAAATAAATAAAAAGGGGTTCCATACAGTCCAATGCCTCCCCATATTAATATTGACAACCACTCACTTCAGCAATCTAATGCCCCATCCTAAACAGTAGTAGTAAATGTCCTCTTCTTCTATTTGGCCACTTAGCAGCAGGCTTATGAAGCTATTCTATTTCTGCTAGAGAATCTAGATTTTGATGAAGAAAAGGACCTCCATGGAGGAGATAAGGACATCCCCACCAGGTCCACGAACCACATCATCCGCGGCCACGATGGAGCTATTAGTATCACGGATACTTGCTCCTGCTTGATGCGGGCCACTACATGAAGTGTAGAAGAGGAGGAGAAGTGGTAACGGTGGAAAAATGTATATCAGACTGAATGTCGAAGGCACTTTTAATGCATCTATTAGCTCCGCCTGATGATCCCTGGACCGCGACCCATATCTGGGTAGCTTGGAATTGAGCCGGGACGCCATGAGATTTATCTCCGGGGTCCCCATCTGTTGCAAATCTAGCTTCTGAAAAGAGTGACAGTCTGCCCCCTACCAGATCCAAAGCCGGATCGGTGGCCGCCCCTTCATGCCGACTGGACTTATTCTAGGACTGAGGAGGCTTCCAAATTCGATTGGACTGCTCCGGCTTTGCAGAGAGTTTGTCCGAAAGGAATGAAAATTAGGACCTTGTCCCTTAGGTTTGCTCTTCTTATACTGCGGTAAAAAGGCACCTTTGCCTCCAGTAATCGTGGATATGATTGAGTCCAGGCCTGGACCAAAAATAATATTTCCCTTAAATGGGAGGGAAAGAAGTCTAGACTTCGAAGTCATATCCACAGACCAAGACTTCAGCCAGAGTGCCCTACGGGCTAGCACTGAAAAACCTGAAACCTTGGCTTTCAGGCGAATAATCTGCATATTTGCACCACAAATAAAAGAATTAGATACCCTTAAGGCCTTAATTCTTTCCTGGATAGCGTTGAGGGGACCCTCCACCTTGATCATCTCAGATAAGGAGTCGCACCAGTAGGTAGCTGCTCCCGCAACCGCAGCAACAGCTGCTGCCGGTTGAAACAAATATCCCGTATGCTGAAACATCTTTCTTAGTAGAGTTTCCAGCTTCCTATCCATGGGCTCCTTAAACGACAAACTATCCTCAAGTGGGATAGTAGTGCGCTTAGCAAGCATGGAGATAGCACCGTCTACTTCAGGAACGGAACCCCACAACTCCAACTGAGAGTCTGTAACCGGGAACAATTTCTTAAAGGAAGATGAAGGGGAAAAAGGAGAACCGAGTATTTCCCATTCATTCTTCATAATGTTTGCCATCTTTGCAGGAACAGGGAAAGTCTGTGGTACAACCCTGTCCTCATAGACCTTATCTAATTTAGGAATACAAGGTTCCTCAAGTAATTTAGGTTCTGGAACCTCTAAAGTAGCCAAAACTTCCTTTAGCAGAAAGTGTAGGTGTTCAATCCTAAATCTAAAGTCTGGTTCCTCCGCAGCTGGAGTCTTAGAGGCAACCGATTTCGACCCAGAAAAAGCATCCTCTGAAGTATCAGAGGCGCCTTCATCATATTAGCTTTTTTTGATAAAATTACTTTATCAAGGCATGTGGAACATAATTTAGCAGGCGGGTATACTGTGGCCTCCTCACAATATAGACAGGCATTAGATTTAGGTAGAGGGAGTATCCTCTAACGTATCAGAGTCTTCAATAGCTTGCGCTTATAAATAGGACTATAGACAAAGATAAATGGCACCTTTATACCCCCAATGGCTGAGGCACTCACCACCTCCTATGACCCAGGCCCAAGAGAGAAACCACTTATTCTCCAGACAACTGCAAGGCAGGAAGAAGAGAAATCAATGTGACCACACACGGTCACGTGGTGCGCCATGCAGGACCGCCCCTGCACCACTAAAAGCGCACCAAGCCTAACAGGCTGCGCAGCTCTCCAAAATGTAGGAATTAGGAATGACAGGTATAAACGCTCAGCAAAGCCTGTACAGCCAAAGTACTAAGCCACTTAGATAGATAGACAAGGATAATAGATAGAGATGATAGATATAGACAGATGATAGACAGTCCTCGCTGTAAAAAAAAAAAAGCTGACAGCAGGGATTGGAGCAAGAGCCAGAAAGTTGAACGTAGGTTCTACATCAACAGGGTACACTGAGCAAAATACCCTGTAACGTAGTACCTACGTCCTAATGGCTTAAAGGGATCAAATAAATGAGCATGATACATATCTAAATAGCTCTCCAAAATATTTTTTTTTTAGTTTCATGTCCCTCTTTAAACCTGCTATATTCCATACAGTCACTGGTTGCACATTAAACTATTCAGATAGAGCATACACTTTATCACATTTTCTTGTCATCCTTTGTTGAAAAGTAGGGATGTAAGCTCAGAGCATGCACGTGTCTGCAGTACTATAAGGCAGCCGTTTTGCACCAATGTTATACATTAGCAAGAACACTAGATGGCAGCACTATTTCCTGTCATGTAGTACTAATGTTATAGATTAGCAAGAGCACTAGATGGCAGCACTTTTTCCTGTCATGTAGTTCTCCAAACATGTGCACACTACCTATCTAGATATCTCTTCAACAAAAAATAACATAAAAAAATAAATTATAATAGAAGTCAATTGGAATGTTTTTGAAAATTGTATTCTTTATCTGAATCATGATTTTTTTTGAGTGGGTTTCATGTCCTTTTAATTAACCTCAAATGCAGTCTTTAATTTACAACCACAAGAGAACTAAGCAGCGTAAACTGTGAAAATGATATCAGATTTAACAGTAACAAAATACGATCCGCTCTGCTAATGTAAGAAGTTGATTAAATCTGACAGGTGATAACAAGGTGGCTATGGACAATTGGGGCCAAGATGATTTACCTAACAGTACAAGACCCAGACCAAATTGATATATATCAACTGTCCTACAGGCCAGGCAGACTATCATAGCGTGTTTTAAACACAATGAGAGTATTTGGCATATGAGACACTGATTTATACCATCCAATATGCTTATGCAGGCCGGCTGCTTTAAATGCACAAGGCCTAAGGAAAGATGATCTTGTCTGTAAAGACCAATTTAGCATCCAGGGATCCACCCCAGCGCTTATACCAGAGAACTCTGGTCTAGATCCATCTCTGAGGATCGAAGAAGACAGATTAAAATCCCTACAAGTCTTCTAACAGACGATGGTAAGTAAACCAGAATCACCAAGACCAGGGCGCAACCGATAATTCTGGAATCAGGATACTGTCAAGTTAAACCACAGATCCCCCCAAAAAAACTAGGATCAGAAACAACGGATTTTACCCAAAAAGAGGAATGAACAAGGAAAGATATCCCTCTCGACAGTGATCCTGCAAAAAGGTAGAGACAATCTTATATTCTCAGTTCCAGAATATTGATTGGAAGTAGAGACTCCACCTGAGTCCAAACACCCTAAGCCTTCAGGGAATTCCAGACTGCACCCCAGCCCAGTAGACTGGCGTCCGTTGTCACTATCACCCACAAGGGTCTGCGGAAAAACGTCCCCTGGGACAGATGATCCGGCGACAACCACCAAAGAAGAGAGTCTCTGGTCTCTTGATCCAGATTTATCTGAGGAGATAAATTTGCATAGTCCCCATTCCATTGTCCGAGCATGCACAGCTGCAGTGGTCTGAGATGAAAGTGAGCAAACGGAATGATGTCCATTGCCGCTACCATTAATCCAATTACCTCCATACACTGAGCCACTGATGGCCGAGGAATGGACTGAAGTGCTCAGCAAGTATTTAGAATCTTTGATTTTCTGACCTCAGTCAGAAATATTTTCATGTCTACCGAGTCTATTAGAGTTCCCAAGAAGGGAACCCTTGTCCGTGGAACTAGTGAACTCTTTTCTATGTTCACCTTCCAACCGTGAGTTCTCAGGAAGGACAACACTGTGTGATTTTGTCAGATGATAAGTTGACGCCTGAATCAAAATATTGTCCAGATAAGGCGCCACTGCTATGCCCCGCGGTCTGAGAACTGCCAGAAGGGACCCTAGAACCTTTGTGAAGATCCTGGGTGCTGTGGCTAACCCGAAGGGAAGAGCCACGAACTGAAAATGTTTGTCCAGGAAGGCAAACCTTAGGAAGTGATGATGATCCTTGTGAATAGGGATATGAAGGTATGCATCCTTCAAGTCCACGGTAGTCATATATTGACCCTCCTGGATCATTGGTAAGATTGTTTGTATAGCCTCCATCTTGAACGATGGGACTCTGAGAAATTTGTTTAGACACTCGAGATCTAAAATGGGTCTGAAAGTTCCCTCTTTTTGGGAACCACGAACAGATTTGAGTAAAACCCCAGTCCCTGTTCCAGTTTTGGAACGGGACAAATTACTCCCATGGTAGAGAGGTCTTTTACACAGCATAAGAACGCCTCTCTCTTTATCTGGTCTACAGACAATCGTGAAAGATGAAATCTCCCTGTTGGGAGAAAATCCTTGAATTCCAGTTGATACCCGTGGGACACGATTTCCAATGCCCAGGGGTCCTGAACATCTCTTGCCCAAGCCTGTGCAAAGAAAGAAAGTCTGCCCCCTACTAGATCTGGTACCGGATCGGGGGCCGCCCCTTCATGCTGTCTTTGTAGCAGCAGCGGGCTTCTTGGATTGTTTACCTTTATTTCAAGCCTGGTTGGGTCTCCAGACAGACTTGGATTGAGCAAAATTCCCTTCCTGCTTTGTGGAGGAAGAGGAAGCAGAGGGTACTCCTTTAAAATTTCGAAAGGAACGAAAATTATTTTGCTTACCCCTCATCTTAACAGACTTATCCTGAGGTAAGGTGTGGCCTTTACCACCAGTAATGTCAGAAATGATTTCCTTCAATTCAGTCCCGAATAGGGTCTTACCCTTGAAAGGAATAGCTAAAAGCTTAGATTTTGATGACACATCAGAAGACCACAATTTGAGCCATAACGCTCTACGCGCTAAAATGGCAAATCCTGCATTTTTCGTTGCTAATTTAGCAATTTGAAAAGCGGCCTCTGTAATAAAAGAATTAGCTAGCTTGAGAGCCTTAATTCTATCTAAAATATCCTCTAATGGGCTCTCAACCTTCAGAGACTCTTCTAGAGCACCAAACCAAAAAGCTGCTGCAATAGTAACTGGAACAATGCAAGCTGTAGGTTGTAAAAGAAAACCCTGATGAATAAATAATTTCTTTAGAAGACCCTCTAACTTCTTATCCATAGGATCTTTGAAAGAACAACTGTCCTCAATAGGTATAGTTGTACACTTAGCTAGGGTATATATAGCTCACTCCACCTTAGGGACCGATTGCCACGAGTCCCGAATGGTGTCTGATATGGGAAACATTTTCTTCAAATTAGGAGGAGGAGAGAACGGTATACCTGGTCTATCCCATTCCTTTTTTTTTATAATTTCCGAAATTCTTTTAGGAACCAGACAAACATCAGTGTAAGTAGGTACCTCTAGATATTTGTCCATCTTACACAATTTCTCTGGTGGTATCACAATAGGGTCACAATCATCCAGAGTCGCTAAAACCTCCCAAAGTAACAGGCGGAGGTGTTCAAGCTTAAATATAAAGGACATGACATCCGAATCTGTCTGAGGTAACATATTTCCTGAGTCTGAAAGTTCTCCCTCAGACAGCAATTCCCTGACCCCCAACTCAGAGCACTGTGAGGGTACATCGGAAATAGCCAATAAAGCATCAGAGGGTTCAGTATTCACATTAATACCTGACCTACTGCGTTTACCCTGTAACACTGGTAATTTAGATATTACTTCTGTAAAGGTAGTTGACATAACTGCAGCCATCTCCTGCAGAGTAAAAGAATTAGACGCACTAGAGGTACTTGGCGTCGCTTGTGTGGGCGTTAAAGGTTTTGACACTTGGGGAGAATTGGATGGCATATCCTGATTCTCTTCAGACTGAGAATCATCCTTAGGCACAGTTTCTTTACCTAAAATTTGCTTTTTACATTGTAAGGCCCTTTCAGTACAAGAGGTACACAACGTAAGAGGGGGTCCCACAATGGCTTCTAAACACATAGAGCAATTAGTATCCTCAATGTCAGACATGTTGAACAGACTAGCAATAACCACAATAGTAGTTTAATACTTTATTGATTTAAACAAAAAAAATTTAAAAAAATGTGTACTGCGCCTTTAAGAAATAAAAAAGCGCACAATTTTTCCCAAACTGCCTAAAAACGTTAAATAATAATAATATAATTAACTACACATATACAATTGTGCCAAAAAATATTGCACCCTAAGAGCAAAGGGTGAATTTAACTACATTTTAGAGCAAAAAATATATTTTGATTTGAAAAAAAATGAGCCCTGCACCTCGCCACAGCTCTGCTGTGGCCCCTACTTGCCCCCAGGGTACTGCAAAATGACTCGACAACGATCCGGTTAACCGAACACAAATTTGGGCCCAACCGGAGCTAATGCTTGCTGCCTTCTCAGTCAGAGTAAACTGCGCGTCTGAGCGTGCGAAAATAAACCCCGCCCATCATGGACGACGTTCGCATTAGTCTCTACAACCGCATGGGAAGCGGTTAGCAAATAAAGCCATGTGGTCCCCTTAAGCACAACATAAAAACTACAGCCATACTGATTATTTGTATTTCCCAAATAAAAACCGTTAAGCTGCCTCTCCCATTGTCCCCTTTATATACTGCTTTCAGCCCAGTATTATGTCAATTAAAGAAATAAACACGGGATTGTCAGTAATACCCTTTGTGTACAGGTCTACTGCTTACCCCTTCCCTTGCAGGGAAAAAATGTCAGCCAGTTCTGATATACCAAGTCTCCTCAGAGTACCATTTAAAATAAAAAACTTCTTGATTGAAGAAACTAAAACTAACACCTCACTTTACCTTTTCCTATTACTAACACAGGCAAAGAGAATGACTGGGGGTGGAGGGAAGGGAGGAGCTATATATACAGCTCTGCTGTGGTGCTCTTTGCCACTTCCTGTTAGCAGGAGGTTAATATCCCACAAGTAAGGATGAAATCCGTGGACTCGTATCTTCTAGAAGAAAATTAACCTGTACGTTCCGATCAGCCTATTAGCCCAAACGCGTCTACACATAAAGCAGCCGAAATCACATAACAAATATGATTAAAAACTCCACTGTTCAATAATCCACCTCAGGGGATATTAACCCTTGATTCATAAAGATAAAAGGAGTCCCACCGTGACTTTGTCTTCTATCGTTATACATATGTATAAAAAAATGAAACAATCTTACCGTAATCTATGCTGTGGAACAGAAAAACACGGTCCTTCAAGTTTGACAGACTGTAGCATTAATTCTGACATGGACTTGAGTTAAGAAAAGCAGGCAGCGAAACTCGTCAACGCTGATTGCTTAGGAGCTGTTAATATGAGTCTGGATGGTTTCGCAGAAAGACTCTACCTGCATCTCCAGACTAACTTTTAGCAATGCTCTCACTGAGAGGCTAACAAGACTACTTAAAACTCCATCTCGAAGGGTAGATACCATACCTAAGGAACTACTCCAAAATCTTCTGACACTTCTCTGCCAACCTCCTGTGACGAAAGGCAATGAATGACTGGGGGATGAGGGAAGTGGGGGAGGTATTTGAGCCTTTGGCTGGGGTGTCTTTGCCCCCTCCTGGTGGCCGGATTCAGTATTTCCGACACGTAATGAATGCAGCTGTGGACTCTCCCTGTATTAAGATGGAAAACAGTAAAACAAAAAGAAAAGGTCCCCTAGATATAAGCAAAAATGTCTTCAGTACAAATTTTGTAAACAATTACTGAGTTGTAAGAAGAGGGCTGACCCAGCAAACACTGTCTCAGTGTTCCAAAAACAAATGCAGCTTACAATATGCACGCTGCTAGCGAGTATGCATTGGGAGCTAGCGTGTTGCTAGCAAGTGAGTGAGCATTGGGAGCTAGTGCACTGCTAGCAAATGAGTGCGTACTGGAAGCTAGCGCACTGCTAGTAAATGAGTACTGGGAGCTAGCATGCTGATAGCAAGTCAGTACTGGGAGCTAGTGTGCTGATAGCAAGTGAGTACTGGTAGCTAGCGCACTGATAGCGAGTGCGTGAGTACTGGGAGCTAGCGCACTGACAGCAAGTGAGAGTACTGGAAGCTAGCGCGCTGAGAGCAAGTAAATACTGGGAGCTAGTGCGCTGACAGCAAGTGAGTGAGTACTGGGAGCTTGCGCGCCGATAGCAAGTGAGTACTGGGAGCTAGTGCACTGATAGCAAGTGAGTACTGGGAGCTAGCACGCTCATAGCAAGTGAGTGAGTACTGGGAGCTAGCGCGCTGATAGCAAGTGAGTGAGTGAGTACTGGGAGCTAGGACGCTGATAGCGAGTACTGGGAGCTAGCGCGTTAATAGCAAGCGAGTACTGGGAGTTAGCGCGCTGATAGCAAGCGAGTACTGGGAGTTAGCGCGCTGATAGCAAGCGAGTACTGGGAGCTAGCGCGCTGTTAGCAAGCGAGTACTGGGAGCTAGCGCGCTGTTAGCAAGAGAGTACTGGGAGCTAGCGCGCTGATAGCAAGCGAGTACTGGGAGCTAGCGCGCTGATATCGAGTACTGGGAGCTAGCGCACTGATATCAAGTGAGTACTGGGAGCTAGCTCACTGATATCAAGTGAGTACTGGGAGCTAGCGCGCTAATAGCAAGTGAGTACTGGGAGCTAGTGCGCTGATAGCAAGTGAGAGTACTGGGAGCTAGCACGCTGATAGCAAGTGAGTGAGTACTGGGAGCTAGCACGCTGATAGTGAGTACTGGGAGCTAGCGCGTTAATAGCAAGTGAGTACTGGGAGCTAGCGCGCTGATAGCAAGCGAGTACTGGGAGCTAGCGCGCTGTTAGCAAGCGAGTACTGGGAGCTAGCGCGCTGATAGCAAGCGAGTACTGGGAGCTAGCGCGCTGATAGCAAGCGAGTACTGGGAGCTAGCGCGCTGATAGCAAGTGAGTACTGGGAGCTAGCGCGCTGATATAGAGTACTGGGAGCAAGCGCACTGATATCAAGTGAGTACTGGGAGCTAGCGCGCTGATATCAAGTGAGTAATGGGAGCTAGCGCGCTAATAGCAAGTGAGTACTGGGAGCTAGCACGCTGATAGCAAGTGAGTACTGGGAACTAGCGCGCTGATAACAAGGGAGCACTGGGAGCTAGCTCGCTGATAGCAAATGAGTACTGGGAGCTAGCGCGCTGACAGCAAGTGAGAGTACTGGAAGCTAGCGCGCTGAGAGCAAGTAAATACTGGGAGCTAGTGCGCTGACAGCAAGTGAGTGAGTGAGTACTGGGAGCTTGCGCGCTGATAGCAAGTGAGTACTGGGAGCTAGTGCACTGATAGCAAGTGAGTACTGGGAGCTAGCACGCTCATAGCAAGTGAGTGAGTACTGGGAGCTAGCGCGCTGATAGCAAGTGAGTGAGTACTGGGAGCTAGCACGCTGATAGTGAGTACTGGGAGCTAGCGCGTTAATAGCAAGCGAGTACTGGGAGTTAGCGCGCTGATAGCAAGCGAGTACTGGGAGTTAGCGCGCTGATAGCAAGCGAGTACTGGGAGCTAGCCCGCTGTTAGCAAGCGAGTACTGGGAGCTAGCGCGCTGTTAGCAAGCGAGTACTGGGAGCTAGCGCGCTGATATCAAGTGAGTACTGGGAGCTAGCTCGCTGATATCAAGTGAGTACTGGGAGCTAGCTCGCTGATATCAAGTGAGTACTGGGAGCTAGTGCGCCGATAGCAAGTGAGAGTACTGGGAGCTAGCACGCTGATAGTGAGTACTGGGAGCTAGCGCGTTAATAGCAAGTGAGTACTGGGAGCTAGCGCGCTGATAGCAAGCAAGTACTGGGAGTTAGCGCGCTGTTAGCAAGCGAGTACTGGGAGCTAGCGCGCTGATAGCAAGCGAGTACTGGGAGCTAGCGCGCTGATAGCAAGTGAGTACTGGGAGCTAGCGCGCTGATATAGAGTACTGGGAGCTAGCGCACTGATATCAAGTGAGTACTGGGAGCTAGCGCGCTGATATCAAGTGAGTACTGGGAGCTAGCGCGCTAATAGCAAGTGAGTACTGGGAGCTAGCACGCTGATAGCAAGTGAGTACTGGGAACTAGCGCGCTGATAGCAAGGGAGCACTGCGAGCTAGCTCGCTGATAGCAAGTGAGTACTGGGAGCTAGCGCGCTGATAGCAAGTGAGTACTGGGAGCTAGCGCGCTGATAGCAAGTGAGTACTGGGAGCTAGCGCGTTGATAGCAAGTGAGTACTGCGAGTTAGCACGCTGACAGCAAGCGAGTACTGGGAGCTAGCGCGCTGATAGCAAGCAAGTACTGGGAGCTAGCGCGCTGATAGCAAGTGAGTACTGGGTGCTAGCACGCTGATAGCAAGTGAGTACTGGGAGCTAGCGCACTGATAGCAAGCGAGTACTGGGAGCTAGCGCGCTGATAGCAAGTGAGTACTGGGAACTAGCGCGCTGATAGCAAGTGAGTACTGGGAGCTAGCACACTGATCGCAAGTGAGTACTGGGAGCTAGCGCGCTGATAGCAAGTGAGTACTGCTAGTTAGCACGCTGACAGCAAGCGAGTACTGGGAGCTAGCGCGCTGATAGCAAGCAAGTACTGGGAGCTAGCGCGCTGATAGCGAGTACTGGGTGCTAGCACGCTGATAGCAAGCGAGTACTGGGAGCTAGCGCGCTGATAGCAAGCGAGTACTGGGAGCTAGCGCACTGATAGCAAGCGAGTACTGGGAACTAGCGCGCTGATAGCAAGTGAGTACTGGGAGCTAGCGCGCTGATAGCAAGTGAGTACTGGGAGCTAGCGCGCTGATAGCAAGTGAATACTGGGAGCTAGCGCACTGATAGCAAGTGAGTACTGGGAGCTTGCGCACTGATATCAAGTGAGTACTGGGAGCTAGCACACTGATAGCAAGTGAGTACTGGGAGCTAGTGCGCCTGGCTAAGAACTATACGAACACTTTTCATTGGGAAATAAAAAAAGAACAGCTCTCATGTTTAACCCAGACATTTTTTCTTAAATTCATCTCACTATAACACAATAATCATATGTTAAATTTTCTCACAATTAATCAAGATATCTGCTTGCAAAACCCCTGATTAATAGGGCTATTTTAAGGCTATGGAATATCTTTACATCCTTTGTGCCCTCCTACACACCTCTGAATGCTTATAGAGTAGGTCAGGCAATCAGCAGCTATTCTCTTGCCATCTTATAGCACCTAATTTAAAGCCAACAGCTACTCACAGCAATTACTAGTTCTGAAAATCAGTTTACCGCTGGAGTTAAATGAGACTACCACTAGGTAGCGATGAAGAGCTAATTTAAAATAAAAATGTAAAACTTTTGCATCACAGCTCTCACTTTTGTTCTGGGCCTATCACATTTGTGTCATCTGTATATTGGCCAATCATTTTTGTAGCTATATTTGGGATGTTCACAAATCCTTCAATAATTCTAAAGCTCAAACTACTAGTTATGGCTTTTATATTCCTTCTGTAACAAAGGAGAACACTGTAAATACATATTCTTCTCAAGCAAAGCTAACTTGCCATCAGTTTCACTTTACTTATTGGATGTAACTGATCTGTTATAGTAAGGATTTGTGCTAAATAAGCAACAATGACAGACTTCAAAAATAAAAACAGAAAACCACATGACTAAATGTTATTATGGTATCTGATGTACATAACTTCAAAACAAAAGGACTCTTTAACCCCTTAGTGACCAGACCATTTTTCTTACCGTTTGGGACCAAGGCTATTTTTACATTTCTGCGGTGTTTGTGTTTAGCTGTAATTTTCCTCTTACTCATTTACTGTACCCACACATATTATATACAGTTTTTATCACCATTAAATGGACTTTTATAAAGATACCATTATTTTCATCATATCTTTTAATTTACTATACAAAAATGATAAAATATGATGAAAAAAATTGAAAAAACTAAATTTATGCTTACCTAATAAATTTCTTTATTTTTTGACATGGTGAGTCCAGGGAATCATCAATTATTATTGGGAATATCAGTCCTGGCCAGCAGGAGGAAGCAAAGAGCACCACAGCAAAGCTGTTAAGAATCACCTCCCTTCCCACAATCCCCAGCCATTCGACCAAAGAAAAAGGAGAGAAAGGAAATAACACAAGGTGTAGAGGTGCCTGAGGTTTAGTTAAAAAAAACTGTATGAAAATAAGGGTGGGCCGTGGACTCACCGTGTCTGGAAATAAATAAATTTATCAGGTAAGCATAAATTTTGTTTTCTTTCTTAAGATACGGTGAGTCCACGGAATCAGCAATTACTGTTGGGAATCAATACCCAAGCTAGAGGACACCGATGATTAGGGAAGGACAAGACAGGGAACCTAAACAGAAGGCACCACCGCTTAGCCTCAGCCGAGGCAAAAATATAAAATTTAGAAAAAAAAGTGTGCATAGAAGACCAAGTCGCAGCCTTGCAAATCTGTTATACAGAGGCCTCATTCTTGAAGGCCCAAGAAGAAGTAAACAGCTTTGATGAACTGTGATTCTCTCAGGGGGCTGCTGTCCAGCAGTCTCACAGTCCAAACGAATAATACTTCTCAACCAAAGAGAAAGAGAAGTAGCTTTCTGAGCCTTGCGTTTCCCAGAAAAACACAAACAATTCTTAAACTTCACCTACTTGCACTGAAGGCAAAGAGAATGCCTGGGGATTGTGGGAAGGGAAGTGATACTTAACAGCTTTGCTGTGGTGCACTTTTCCGCCTCCTCCTGCTGGCCAGGAGTGATATTCTCAACAGTAATTGATGATTCCGTGGACTCACCGTGTCTTAAAGAAACAAAAACAAATTATGCTTACCTGATAATTTAATTTTCATCTGTACGAGGCGAGTCCACGGCTTCATTCATTACTTGTGGTAAATACAGAAACTGGCCACCAGGAGGAGGCAGACACCCCAGCCAAAGGCTTAAATACCTCCCCCACTCCCCTTATCCCTCAGTCAATCTGCCGAGGGAACAAGGAACAGTAGGAGAAATATCAGGGTATAAATGGTGCCAGAAGAAAAACAAAAGAAATTTGGTTCGCCCAATGGAGAACTGGGCTGGAGCCGTGGACTCTCCTCGTACAAATGGAAAAGAAATTATCAGGTAAGCATAATTTATGTTTTCCATATTAATACAAGGAGAGTCCACGGCTTCATTCATTACTTGTGGGAAACAAATACCCAAGCTCTAGTAGAAACTGAATGAAAACGGGATGGTAAAAAGAGAGGCGGACCCTATTCTGAGGGCACCACAGCCTGCAAAACCTTTCTCCCAAAAGCTGCTTCCGCTGAAGCAAAAACATCAAATTTGTAAAACTTTGAAAAAGTATGTAAGAAGGACCAGGTAGCCGCCTTACAAATCTGCTCCATAGAGGCCTCATTCTTCAAGGCCCAAGAAGAAGCCACAGCTCTAATTGAGTGAGCCGTAATCCTCTGAGGAGGCTTATGTCCCGCTGACTCATAAGCCAAACGAATCATGTTTCTCAGCCAAAAAGATAGGAAAGGGGTAGAAGCCTTCTGCCCTTTGCGCTTCCCCGAATAGCCAACAAACAATGCTGAAGTCTGTCTGAAATCCTTTGTAGCCTGAAGATAAAATTCAAAGCTCGAACCACATCCAAGTTATGAAGTAACCGTTCCTTTGAAGTAAAAGGGTTAGGACACAAGGAAGGAACTACAATCTCCTGATTGATGTTGCGATCAGACACAAACTTCGGGAGCAATCCCAACCCAGTGCGAAGGACAGCCTTATCGGCATGAAAAACCAGGTAAGGAGCTTCACATTGCAAGGCCGCCAACTCAGAGACTCTGTGTGCCGAGGCAATAGCCAGTATAAAAATAACTTTTTTTCAAGACAGTATTTTAATGTCAAGACAATGCATCGGCTCAAACGGAGCCCTCTGCAAAACCCTAAGAACCAGATTCAAACTCCAAGGAGGAGTGGAATGTCTAAATACAGGCCAGATCCTGGATAAAGCCTGAACAAAAAAGACTGAATATCAGGAAGCTCAGCGAGCTTCTTATGTAACAACACAGAGCCAAAATCTGTACCTTTAAGGAACTGGTGGCAAATCCCTTCTCTAAACCATCCTGGAGGAAGGAACGTATCCTGGATACCCTGACCTTATGCCAGGTATAAACACGAGACTCACACCAGAGTAAGTAGGCCTCCACACCTTATGATAGATGCGTCGGGTGACCAGCTTTCTGGCTTGAATGAGAGTATCAATCACTCTCTCAGAAAACCCTCTCCTGGCTAAGACTAAGCGTTCAAACCTTAGGGACGGATCCCCACAATTCTAGCGGAAAATCAGGAGATGAACCAAGTCTCTCCCATTCATTCTTTATAATATTCGCCATCTTTACAGGAACCGGGAAAGTCTGGGGCACCACCGTGTCCTCATAAACCTTATCAAGCTTAGGAATAGAAGGTTCCTCCGATAACTTCGGTTCCGGAACCTCTAAAGTAGCCAACACTTCCTTTAATAAAAAGCATAAGTGCTCCATCCTAAACCTAAAGTCTGGTTCCTCCGCAGTCGGAGGTTTAGAGGCCGCAGATTCCGACCCAGAGAAAGAGTCTTCCGAGGAATCGGAGAGCTCTGCCTCAGCGGATAATCTAGTCTCGGATACATACAATGGAGTAGATGACCCCTGGGACGGAAGAAAAACAAAAGAAATTTAGGTTCGGCCAACGACGCTTAGTAATGCGAGGTAAAGCACTGAAGGCCACAGACACCGCCGTTTACAACTGATCTGCAAAATCTGGCGGCCACAAGGCCCCTCCAGAAGGAGGATTAGTAGTGCACTGGGGAGCTGCATGTGTAAGCGGAGATGATTGTAGGGAACGCACCTCGCAGGATGGAGACCCCTCAGAGGTGGACAGCTCAGTGGTACTAAACATCTTGTTCTTTTTAGATATCACAATTTTATCAAGGCATATGGAACATAGTTGAGCAGGAGGATATACCGTAGCCTCCTCACAATAAAGACGGGCATTAGATTTAGGCAAAGAGAGAGTACCCTCTAAAGCATCAGAGTCCTCCATAGCTTGCGCCTTTAATATGGACTATAGAAAAAAATAAATGGCACCTTTATACTCCCAATGGCCGGGGCATTTACCACCTCCTATGACCCAGGCCCACAGAGAAACCGCTTTCGTCTCCTGCAACTGATGGTCAGGAAAAGGAAGAGAGTGAGGCCACACCCCGTCACATGGAGTGCCATGCAGGACCACCCCTGCATCTAAAAGAAAACGTGTCAAACCAAAACAGGCTGCGCAGTAAAAAAATTACGGAAGAGTCTGACTGTTCACACATTGCCAGAGCCACATCTCACATATATTGCAGCAAAAAACATAATAAAACATCATGCATACATTCCCCCTGTTCAATAATCACCTTCCGGAGATATTAACCCTTGATTCTATACAGATAAAGGAGTCACACTGTGACCCTGTCTTCTTGCGTTATTACAGGTATAAAAATGAAACAATCTTACCAGAATCTACTCCGTGGAACAGGAACACAGCCTCTCAAGTTTGACAGTGTTGTAGCATCGCTCCTGACATGGACTTGAGTGATAGCAAGCAGGCAGTGAAACTCGTCAACTCTGATTGCTTAAGGAGCTGTTAATATGAGAGTGGTTGGTTTCGCAGAAAGACTCTCCCTGCATCTCCAGACCGTAAGATTAGTCAATGCTCTCACTGAGAGGCTGACAAGACTACAGTACTTAAAACTCCAGTCCCATTCCGAAGAGTACTACCCTCCATAAGAGTTACTCTGAATCTTCCAACACTTCTCTGCCATCCTCCTGTGACGAAAGGCAAAGAATCACTTGGGGATGAGGGGAGTGGGGGAGGTATTTAAGCCTTTGGTTGGGGTGTCTTTGCCTCCTCCTGGTGGCCAGGTTCTGTATTTCCTACAAGTAATGAATGAAGCCATGGACTCTCCTCGTATTAAGATGGAAACACACTTTTTCTAACTTTGACCCCCAAAGCTGTTACCCATCTACAAACACCAAAAACACTGAGGCTAAATAGTTTTGTCCTGAGTTTAGAATTACCCAATGTTCTTTGCAAGTTATAGGGCAATAAGTACAAGTAGCACAAAGTATTGATCTAGGCCCATTTTAGTATATTTCATGCCACCATATCACCACCAAATGCGATCCATAAAACAAAATTGTTGAATTTTTCACAAACTTTAGGTTTCTCACTGAAACAGTTTTTAGATATCACAATTTTATCAAGGCATATGGAACATAGTTGAGCAGGCGGATATACCGTAGCCTCCTCACAGTAAACACAGGCATTAGATTTAGGCAAAGAGGGAGAACAGCTTGTGCAATTATAGCACAAATGGTAGGAAATGCTTCTCTGGGATCCCCTTTGTTCAGAAATAGCACCTCACAAATATCACCGCCATCTTAGGTACTGGCAGAAAGTCTGCCAGTTCTAAAATAAGACATATATATATATATATATATATATATATATATATTTTTTATATATATATTCTGCAGTATTGGATCCCCCCTCAGCACCCAACGTCCCTGATCTACCCTAAACAGTTATCTAACCCTCCCCTCTCTACCTATGTGCTGCCATGTTGGGTTTTTGGCTATTTTTAATAAAAACAACAACAAAAAATTCTGTAATGTAGCTCCCCCCCCCCCCCCTCAATACCCTACTCACCTCCCTCTCCCAGATCCCTTTACAACACTTATTCCCCCCTCTCCTTCCTTCCCTTACACTTATTATTTGCCATAGTGTAGCGGTCCCATCAGGGGTGGGTTAAAGGGATATGAAACCCAAATTATTTCTTTTATGATGCCGATAGAACATGAGATTTTAAACAATTATCATTTTCTTTGTTCTTTTGGTATCTTTTGATGAAAAATAGGGACATAAGCTTAGGAGCTGGCTCATTTTTGGAGCACTATGTGGCAACAGTTTTGCATTAATGTTATTCATTTGTAAGAGCACCAGATGCCTACCTAGGTATCTCTTAAACACAGAATATCATGGGAACAAAGCAAATTTAAATAATATAATTGGAAGCTTTTTTATTAAATGGTATGCTCTGTCTGAATCCCCCTTTTTTCATATCCCTTTAAGTAAAATGTACTCAAAACAATTTTGATCATATAAAAGACAGGGTTTAAACATGCATCTTTATTTTTGCCTGAGAAATATAAGATACGTTTATCTTAAAGCTTTTAGTGAAACCAATACATATGTATTTGCTGTGTACTTTCTACAAAAGCTCACTGGCTGATAGCTACTTCCTACTAATGCTGATTGGCTGATAGGTAAATACTGCTGGGCACTTCCTATATTACACACACAATACAGCTGTATTAGTTTATCAGTTTTTACTTCACATTTATATGGATGAAAAAAACATTTTTGAATAGTGTCCCTTAAAATTACAAAAGCAGGAAATAATTTTCTCTGTTAGCCATTAAAGATATCACCTTTATATATGTTATTTTTTTAAAGTAATTTATGTTTAACAGATCTGTAATACTCATTGCACTTATTTACAAACACATATTGAGGTAGAACCTAATTACTTTATCTGCCCAGATCTGGGATCATCCAGTTAATAGCGGCAGTATTCCCATTTTACAGTTTGTGTTCAGAGAATGATCTTACTTGAATCTGGACTCCACGTCGCTCGCGGCCTTTTGGTACTGCTCAGTGGTGACTTTATAAAACTCAGCACTCTGCAAAAACACAGACATAAAAGGAATAAATAAGTTAGAACTCCTGAGGCACGCAGCAAGCTCATCAACCTGCCAGTCTTGTTGGTTTGGAATAAACTGCAGGCTTCTTGGTTTCTGATTTGTAGAGACCCTACCTGCTATAAACAGTTAACCCTGTACGAGGGGGGGGGGGGAGCAGTATATTGGTCAAAAAATAATACAAAAATCTGTTTTTATTAAACCAGTTCACTCTTGGGAAAAATAATTAAACGGATCAGATCCCAGCGGTTAAGGGACAATTTAGAGAGCGATAAAAGATCATACTCAGTTTTTAATCATTAAACGAACAGCACACTTTGTAATTAAAGAACGGTCGTGTAATGTTGCAAAAAATCAATGGATTCCAAAGTGGGCGGCAATGCCACCTGGGGGCCCTGAGATTACTGAGGGGGGCACTAATAGGCATAAGAGGATGAAGGGGCCCCTGAAATTACTGAGGGGGCCTTAAAAGGCATAAGAAGTGAAAGGGGGCCACTAATAGGCATAAGAGGTGGAAGGGGACCCTGAGATTACTGAGGGGGCACTAATAGGCATAAGAGGATGAAGGGGCCCTGAGATTACTGAAGGGGGGGACTAATAGGCATAAGAGGTGGAAGGGGGCCCTGAGATTACTGAGGGGGGCACTAATAGGCATAAGAGGATGAAGGGGCACCTGAAATTACCGAGAGGGGCCCTAATAGGCATAAGAAGTGAAAGGGGGCCCTGAGATTACTGAAGGGGGGGACTAATAGGCATAAGAAGTGGAAGGGGGCCCTGAGACTACTGAGGGGGCACTAATAGGCATAAGAAGTAGAAGGGGGCCCTGAGATTACTGAGGGGGGCACTAATAGGCATAAGAAGTAGAAGGGGGCCCTGAGATTACTGAGGGGGGCACTAATAGGCATAAGAAGTAGAAGGGGGCCCTGAGATTACTGAGGGAGCCACTAATAGGCATAAGAGGTGGAATGGGGGCCCTGAGATTACTGAGGGGGGCACTAATAGGCATAAGAAGTGGAAGGGGGCCCTGATATTACTGAGGGGGGCACTAATAGGCATAAGAGGTAGAAGGGGCCCTGAGATTACTGAGAGGGGCACTAATAGGTGTAAGAAGTGGAAGGGGCCCTGAGATTACTGAGGGGGGCAGTAATAGGCATAAGAGGTGAAAGGGGGCCCTGAGATTACTGAGGGGGGCACTAATAGGCATAAGAAGTGGAAGTGGGCCCTGAGATTACTGAGGGGGGCACTAATTGGCATAAGAGGTGGAAGGGGCCCTGAGATTACTGAGGGGAGCACTAATAGGCATAAGAGGTGGAAGGGGCCCTGAGATTACTGAGGGGGGCACTAATAGGCATAAGAGGTAGAAGGGGCCCTGAGATTACTGAGGGGGGCACTAATAGGCAAAAGAGGTGGAAGGGGCCCTGAGATTACTGAGGGGGGCACTAATAGGCAAAAGAGGTGGAAGGGGCCCTGAGATTACTGAGGGGGGCACTAATAGGCATAAGAGGTAGAAGGGGCCCTGAGATTACTGAGGGGGGCACTAATAGGCATAAGAGGTAGAAGGGGCCCTGAGATTACTGAGGGGGGCACTAATAGGCATAAGAAGTAGAAGGGGGCCCTGAGATTACTGAGGGGGGGCACTAATAGGCATAAGAGGTGGAAGGGACCCTGAGATTACTGAGGGGGGCACTAATAGGCATAAGAGGTGGAAGGGGCCCTGAGATTACTGAGGGGAGCACTAATACGCATAAGAGGTGGAAGGGGCCCTGAGATTACTGAGGGGGCACTAATAGGCATAAGAAATAGAAAGGGGCCCTGAGATTACTGAGGGGGGCACTAATAGGCATAAGAAGTGGAAGTGGGTCCTGAGATTACTGAGGGGGGCACTAATAGGCATAAGAGGTAGAAGGGGCCCTGAGATTACTGAGGGGGGCACTAATAGGCATAAGAAATAGAAAGGGGCCCTGAGATTACTGAGGGGGGCACTAATAGGCATAAGAAGTGGAAGTGGGTCCTGAGATTACTGAGGGGGGCACTAATAGGCATAAGAGGTAGAAGGGGCCCTGAGATTACTGAGGGGGGCACTAATAGGCATAAGAGGTGGAAGGGGCCCTGAGATTACTGAGGGGGGCACTAATAGGCATAAGAGGATGAAGGGGCCCTGAGATTACTGAGGGGAGCACTAATAGGCATAAGAAGTGGAAGTGGGTCCTGAGATTACTGAGGGGAGCACTAATAGGCATACGAGGTAGAAGAGGCCCTGAGATTACTGAGGGGGGCACTAATAGGCATAAGAGGTGGAAGGGGCCCTGAGATTACTGAGGGGGGCACTAATAGGCATAAGAGGTGGAAGGGGCCCTGAGATTACTGAGGGGGGCACTAATAGGTGTAAGAAGTGGAAGTGGGCCCTGAGATTACTGAGGGGGGCACTAATAGGCATAAGAGGTGGAAGGGGCCCTGAGATTACTGAGGGGGGCACTAATAGGCATAAGAGGTGGAAGGGGCCCTGAGATTACTGAGGGGGGCACTAATAGGCATAAGAGGTGGAAGGGGCCCTGAGATTACTGAGGGGGGCACTAATAGGCATAAGAGGATGAAGGGGGCCCTGAGATTACTGAGGGGGGCACTAATAGGCATAAGAGGATGAAGGGGGCCCTGAGATTACTGAGGGGGGCACTAATAGGCATACGAGGTAGAAGGGGCCCTGAGATTACTGATGGGGGCACTAATAGGCATAAGAGGTGGAAGGGGCCCTGAGATTACTGAGGGGGGCACTAATAGGTGTAAGAAGTGGAAGTGGGCCCTGAGATTACTGAGGGGGGCACTAATAGGCATAAGAGGTGGAAGGGGCCCTGAGATTACTGAGGGGGGCACTAATAGGCATAAGAGGTGGAAGGGGCCCTGAGATTACTGAGGGGGGCACTAATAGGCATAAGAGGTGGAAGGGGCCCTGAGATTACTGAGGGGGGCACTAATAGGCATAAGAGGATGAAGGGGGCCCTGAGATTACTGAGGGGGGCACTAATAGGCATAAGAGGTGGAAGGGGCCCTGAGATTACTGAGGGGGGCACTAATTGGCATAAGAAGTGGAAGTGGGCCCTGAGATTACTGAGGGGGGCACTAATTGGCATAAGAGGTGGAAGGGGGCCGTGAGATTACTGAGGGGGGCACTAATAGGCATAAGAGGTGGAAGGGGGCGCACTGGGATTGCCATAGGGGGCGCTAGTAGGAAAGGATTGGAAGAGGATGCTAGTGGCCCCTCCTAGTACAATTATAATTTGTTGTGCTTCATCTAAGATGCGCAAAGCAAATCAACATTCTGAAATTGTACTGTTCTTAGCCAAGGTTTTGTCAAGTTTTTACTTCTATGATAGTTCAGGATTATCAGTAATTTACATTTTCTTTCATTGCGATAAATTACAACCACTTGTACAGTAAGCTTGCATTGTTTTGCCAGCACTGTACATTAGTAGTATAGTACATTACTGTACATTACATAGTATTAGCATTAACCTGTGGTGCTTGTCTAAGTAGCTTTGTACACAGTCACCCATCTATAGTTTTTAAGTCATCTTTCATCAGAAATAATCTTGTGGTGCTCTACATGACAGGAAATAGTGCTGCATTCTAGTGCTCTTGCAAATGGATGATATTCTTGCAAAACTGATGCCCTCTAGTGCTCTAGAAAAAGGTCAACTCCTGAGCAGACATCCCTACTTTTCAACAAAAGATACCAAGATAATGAAGAATAATTGCTAATCATGAAACAAAAATTTGGGGGTTTATATCCCTTTAAATAATTACTGTGGTTTATAAGACTCTTGCACAGTGACTATCAACTTTAAAAATCTGGTATCAGAAGATAAATTTATAGAACTAAGGGGGCAAACCACTGCAATAAATGAATACACAGGCCGATTGTTAACCCCTTAACGACTGAGGACGTGCAGGGTACGTCCTCAGAAAAAAGGCAGTTAACGCCTGAGAACGTACCCTGCACGTCCTCAGTGTGGAAAGCAGCTGGAAGTGATCCTGCTCGCTTCCAGCTGCTTTCCGGTTATTGCAGTGATGCCTCGATATGGAGGCATCCTGCAATAACCTTTTTAAGCCATCCGGTGCAGAGAGAGCCACTCTGTGGCCCTCTCTGCACCGGAGATCTGTGGCTTACTGCGTTGGTGGGTGGCGGACCGGGAGGCGGGTGGCGGCCATCGATGGCCCTGGTGATGTGAAGGGGGGCGGGATCGTGGGCGGGGGTGGCTGGGGGCGCGCACGGGAGGGTGGGGGCGGGCGCGTGCACGGGGAGGGAGCGGGTGGGAACCGCTACACTACAGAAAATGCTCAAATAAAAAAATGTTAAAAATGCAAAACAAAATAACGATCAGCAAGGTGGTGGGGGTTTGTCTGTGTGTGGGGGGGGGGAAGCTACACTACAGAAAAAAACTAATAAACAAAAAAAAGCACTTTTTATTGCAAACTGGGTACTGGCAGACAGCTGCCAGTACCCAAGATGGCCCCCAATAAGGCAGAGGGGAGGGTTAGAGAGCGGTTTTGGGGGGGGATCAGGGAGGTTGGGGGCTAAGGGGGGGATCCTACACAGTAGCATATGTAAATAAACCCTTTTATTTTAGTACTGGCAGACTTTCTGCCAGTACTTAAGATGGCGGGGACAATTGTGGAGTGGGGGAGGGAAGGGAGCTGTTTGGGAGGGATCAGGGGGTGGGATGTGTCAGATGGGAGGCTGATCTCTACACTAAAGCTAAAATTAACCCTGCAAGCTCCCTACAAACTCCCTAATTAACCCCTTCACTGCTAGATATAATACACGTGTGAGGCGCAGCAGGATTTAGCAGCCTTCTAATTACCAGAAAGCAACGCCAAAGTCATATATGTCTGCTATTTCTGAACAAAGGGGATCCCAGACAAGCATTTACAACCATTTGTGCCATAATTGCACAAGCTGTTTGTAAATGATTTCAGTGAGAAACCTAAAATTGTGAAAAATTTTACGTTTTTTTTAATTTGATCGCATTTGGCAGTGAAATGGTGGCATGAAATATACCAAAATGTGCCTAGATCAATACTTGGGGTTGTCTACTACACTACACTAAAGCTAAAGCTAAAATTAACCCTACAAGCTCCCTTAAAGCTCCCTAATTAACCCCTTAACTGCTGGGCATAATACACTTGTGGTGCGCAGTGGCATTTAGCGGCCTTATAATTACCAAAAAGCAACGCCAAAGCCATATATGTCTGCTATTTCTGAACAAAGGGGATCCCAGAGAAGAATTTACAACCATTTATGCCATAATTGCACAAGTTGTTTGTAAATAATTTCAGTGAGAAATCGAAAGTTTGTGAAAAAATTTGTGAAAAAGTGAACAATTTTTTGTATTTGATCGCATTTGGCAGTGAAATGGTGGTATGAAATATACCAAAATTGGCCTAGATCAATACTTTGGGATGTCTACTAAAAATATATATACATGTCAAGGGATATTTAGGGATTCCTGACAGATATCAGTGTTCTAATGTAACTAGCGCTAATTTTGGAAAAAAATGGTTTGGAAATAGCAAAGTGCTACTTGTATTTATGGCCCTATAACTTGCAAAAAAAGTAAAGAACATGTAAACATTGGGTATTTCTAAACTCAGGACAAAATTTAGAAACTATTTAGCATAGGTATTTTTTGGTGGTTTTAGATGTGTAACAGATTTTGGGGGTCAAAGATAGAAAAAGTGTGTTTTTTTCCATTTTTCCTCATATTTTATCATTTTTTTTATAGTAAATTATAAGATATGATGAAAATAACGGTATCTTTAGAAAGTCCATTTAATGACGAGAAAAACGGTATATAATATGTGTGGGTACAGTAAATGAGTAAGAAGAAAATTACAGCTAAACACAAACACCGCAAAAATGTAAAAATAGCCTTGGTCCCAAACGGACAGAAAATGGAAAAGTGCTGTGGTCATTAAGGGGTTAAAGGGACAGTAAACATCAGAATTTTTGTTGTTTAAAAATGTAGATAATGCCTTTATTACCCATTCCCCAGTTTTGCATAACCAACACAGATATAATAATATACTTTTTACCTCTGTGTTTACCTTGTATCTAAGCCTCTGCAAACTGCCCCTTATTTCAGTTCTTTTGACAGACTAGCATTTTTAGATAATCAGTGCTGACTCCTAGGAGCTTCACGTGCCTAAGCTCAATGTTATCTATGTGAAACACAAACTTACGCCCTCTAGTGGTGAAAAACTGTCAAAATGCTTTCAGATTAGAGGCGGCCTTCAATGTCTAAGAAATTAGCACATGAACCTCCTAAGTTTAGCTTTCAACTAAGAATACCAAGGGAACAAAGCAAAATTGGTAATAAAAGCAAATTGGAACATTGTTTAAAATTACATGCCCTATTTAAATCATGAAAGTTTTTTTTTTTACTTGACTGTCCCTTTTGAAGCTTTCCAAAAAGATATTGGGAGGAGCCAATCCAGACTTGGAGTAGTAGGTACCCACTGTCATTTTATTAGCAAGATGTTGCCTTGTCTTGCACTCTTATCTAAATTCCTTTCTTACACCAATTAGGTACAGACATGTCAAAGGGTTATGCTTGTGATGTCTACGGTGTGCTCTTCCCCAATTAGAGAACCCACATATTTAAATATTTAAATTAAATAATGAAAGTAAAGTTTTTTTTTTTACTCTTGTGAAAATACAACACAATAAGATCTGGATTTGCAGAGATCTTAGTTTGTTGAACTTTCACAAGAATAAAGGCTGTGACACACTGCAACCGATGTGGTGCGAAGCGAAGCAGTAGCTTTGCGCCAAATCGCTTCTGAAGTTCAAATATTTCAACTCTGAGCGCTCAGCTATGCGACCTGACGCAGCAGACCACGCAGAGATGAAAAGGCAGGACACACTGAGCACGCACAGCTGCATCATCAAGCTGCGCGCAGCTCTCAGTGTGTCACAGCCATTAATGTGGCTCCGCAGTAGAACACCGTAAGTGGCTGCCTTCTTCCCTTTTTAAAATACACATACCTACTATTTATCGTGTTATGTATGTGCACATGTTCATTCACAGCATTCTCTAAATGCAGACCTGTCAACTCACACAGTCTGGCTGTGTGACAGATGATCTTCTCTCATCTCACGGTCACCTGTTGATCTCCATAGATGACACAATTTCCTGAGCTGGCTGATCAGCTGTAATTCTCTTCCCTGCTTCATATTGTGCAGATCATTGTAATCAAACTCTCCCCCCGCTCTTCACACCAGTACAAGTAAGTCTTCCATACCTTATGGTAGATACGACCAGTAACTGGCTTCCGATCTTGAACCAGAGTGTTGATAACACTCTCAGAAAACCCTCTCTTGGCTAAGACGAAGCGTTAAATCTCCATGTAGTCAGACTCAGAGAATCTAGATTTTGATGAACCAAGGGACCCTGTATCAGCAGATCTCTGCGACAAGGTAATCTCTACTTAGGAGATGAGGACATCCCCCCCAAATCCGCAAACCACATCCTTCGCGGCCACGATGGAGCAATCAGAATCACAGATGCTCGCTCCTGCTTAATGTGAGCCACCACACGAGGGAGAAGCGGTAATGGAGGAAAAAGATATACAAGTCTGAACCTCCATGGTACTGATAGGGCATCTATCAATTCCTCCTGAGTATCCCTTGACCTCGACCCGTACCTGGGTAGCTTGGTATTGAGGTGGGATGCCATGAGATCTATCACCGGCATCCCTCACCTGCTGCATATCTCTGCAAACACCTTGGGGTGAAGAGACAAGGATTGCCTGCTGAGGAAGTCCGCTTCCCAGTTGTCCACACCCGGAATGTGGATCGCCGACAGCGTACATTTGTGAGTCTCCGCCCACTCTGGTATCTGAGATACTTCTCTAATCGCCAAGGAACTTCTCGTTCCCCCTTGATGGTTGATATAGGCAACTGAGGTTATATTGTCTAATTGGAATCTGATAAACTGGAGCGAACCCAGAAGGGGCCAAGCCTTAAAGACATTGATGATTGCCCGGAGTTCCAAAATATTGATCGGAAGGGAGGACTCCTCCTGAGTACACAGACCTTGTGCCTTCTTGGCATCCCAAACGCCTCCCCAGCCGGAAAGGCTTGTGTCCGTAGTCACAATATCCCAGGACAGTCTCAAAAAGCATGTGCCTTGGGACAGATGATCTGGATCTCTCGACAGGCTGTTCAGCACAATTAAGACACTATTAAGACAGATCTGAATGGTCCCCGTTCCATAGTCTCAGCATGCATAGTTTAAGGGTCTGAGATGGAATCTGGCAAAAGGAATGATGTCTATGCAGGACACCATGAGTCCGATTACCTCCATACACTGAGCCACTGAGGGTCTCGAGGAGGCCTGGAGGGCAAGACATGCAGAAGTTAGCTTACAATCTGTGAGGAATATTCTCAAGGATATGGAGTCTATAATAGTTCCCAGGAAATTCACCCTTGTACTTGGAGTAAGAGAACTCTTTTCCAAGTTTATCTTCCATCTATGTGATCGAAGAAGACTGAGAAAGGACTCCGAATTTTCTTCTGTTAGACGAAAAGATAATGCCTGTACCAAGATATCATCCAGGTAAGGCGCTACTGCAATACTTTGTGTTCTGGCAATGGTTAGAAGAGTCCCAGAACCTTTGTAAATATCCTTGGAGCAGTAGCTAGGCCAAACAGAAGCGCTATGAACTGGAAGTGCTGATCCAGAAAAGCAAACCTCAGAAACTGAAAATGTTCCCTGTGAATCCTTCCGGTCTATTGTGGTCATAAACTGTTTTTCCTGTCCTTCCTGAACCAGAGGCAGGATTGTTTCCATCTTGAAAGAGTGAACACTCAAACTTGTTTAGGCACTTTAGGTCCAGAAATGGACGGAAAGTTCCCTCCTCCTCTGGATCCACAAAAAGGTTTGAATAAAACCCTGAACCTCTTTCTGCTGTAGGTACTGGAACAATTACTCCTAGAGAGCAGAGATCCCGTATGCAACCTAAGAAGGCAGCCCTGAAAGACTGGAGAGTAGGAATCTGCCCCTGGGCAGATGAGACTTGAATCCTATCCTGTATCCTTGAGATACAACCTTTAGGACCCAAGGATCCTGTATATCCTGGAACCAAGCATCTGAAAAAAGAGACAGTCTGCCCCCTACTCGACCCGATCCCGGATCACAGCTGCCCATTCATGCAGATTTTTTTTTTCTGCAGGCTTCTTAATCTGTTTGGACTTATTCCAGGAGAGAGCCGGCTTCCAATTACTCTTGGGCTACTTGGACTTGAAAGAGGACTGCTGTTGTTGCGACCTGTCAGCACGAAAGGAACTAAAATTAGACAGTTGCCATGCCTTAGGCCTATTCTGCTTATCCTGAGGTAGGAAGGCACCTTTCCCTCCGGTAACCGTAGAGATAATGGAGTCCAGCCCTGGACCAAATAAAATCTTCCCCTTGAAGGAAAGAGAAAGGAGTCTGGATTTATGTCATATCCGCAGACCAAGACTTTAACCAGAGAGCCCGGCGGGCTAAAACCACAAAGCCAGCAGCCTTTGCATTTATGCGAATAATCTGCATATTTGCGTCACAGATCAAGGAGTTAGCAACTCTCAGTGCCTTAATTCTCTCCTGAATATCCTCGAGGGGAGTCTCCACCTCAATGAGCTCCGACAGTGTGTCGCACCAGTAGATAGTTGCTACAGCAACCACGGTTACAACTGCCGCTGGTTGAAATAAAAACCCTGTATGTTGAAACATCTCTCACAGAAAGGTTTCCATTTTTTTTATCCATAGGCTCTCTAAAAACAGAATTTATGTTTACCTGATAAATTACTTTCTCCAACGGTGTGTCCGGTCCACGGCGTCATCCTTACTAGTGGGATATTCTCTTCCCCAACAGGAAATGGCAAAGAGCCCAGCAAAGCTGGTCACATGATCCCTCCTAGGCTCCGCTTACCCCAGTCATTCGACCGACGTAAAGGAGGAATATTTGCATAGGAGAAACCATATGATACCGTGGTGACTGTAGTTAAAGAAAATAAATTATCAGACCTGATTAAAAAACCAGGGCGGGCCGTGGACCGGACACACCGTTGGAGAAAGTAATTTATCAGGTAAACATAAATTCTGTTTTCTCCAACATAGGTGTGTCCGGTCCACGGCGTCATCCTTACTTGTGGGAACCAATACCAAAGCTTTAGGACACGGATGAAGGGAGGGAGCAAATCAGGTCACCTAAATGGAAGGCACCACGGTTTGCAAAACCTTTCTCCCAAAAATAGCCTCAGAAGAAGCAAAAGTATCAAACTTGTAAAATTTGGTAAAAGTGTGCAGTGAAGACCAAGTCGCTGCCCTACATATCTGATCAACAGAAGCCTCGTTCTTGAAGGCCCATGTGGAAGCCACAGCCCTAGTGGAATGAGCTGTGATTCTTTCAGGAGGCTGCCGTCCGGCAGTCTCATAAGCCAATCTGATGATGCTTTTAATCCAAAAAGAGAGAGAGGTAGAAGTTGCTTTTTGACCTCTCCTTTTACCAGAATAAACAACAAACAAGGAAGATGTTTGTCTAAAATCCTTTGTAGCATCTAAATAGAATTTTAGAGCGCGAACAACATCCAAATTGTGCAACAAACGTTCCTTCTTTGAAACTGGATTCGGACACAAAGAAGGCACGACTATCTCCTGGTTAATGTTTTTGTTAGAAACAACTTTCGGAAGAAAACCAGGTTTAGTACGTAAAACCACCTTATCTGCATGGAAAACCAGATAAGGAGGAGAACACTGCAGAGCAGATAATTCTGAAACTCTTCTAGCAGAAGAAATTGCAACCAAAAACAAAACTTTCCAAGATAATAACTTAATATCAACGGAATGCAAGGGTTCAAACGGAACCCCCTGAAGAACTGAAAGAACTAAGTTGAGACTCCAAGGAGGAGTCAAAGGTTTGTAAACAGGCTTGATTCTAACCAGAGCCTGAACAAAGGCTTGAACATCTGGCACAGCTGCCAGCTTTTTGTGAAGTAACACAGACAAGGCAGAAATCTGTCCCTTCAAGGAACTTGCCGATAATCCTTTCTCCAATCCTTCTTGAAGAAAGGATAGAATCTTAGGAATCTTTACCTTGTTCCAAGGGAATCCTTTAGATTCACACCAACAGATATATTTTTTCCATATTTTGTGGTAAATTTTTCTAGTTACAGGCTTTCTGGCCTGAACAAGAGTATCAATAACAGAATCTGAGAACCCTCGTTTTGATAAGATCAAGCGTTCAATCTCCAAGCAGTCAGCTGGAGTGAGACCAGATTCGGATGTTCGAACGGACCTTGAACAAGAAGGTCTCGTCTCAAAGGTAGCTTCCATGGTGGAGCCGATGACATATTCACCAGATCTGCATACCAAGTCCTGCGTGGCCACGCAGGAGCTATCAAGATCACCGACGCCCTCTCCTGATTGATCCTGGCTACCAGCCTGGGGATGAGAGGAAACGGCGGGAATACATAAGCTAGTTTGAAGGTCCAAGGTGCTACTAGTGCATCTACTAGAGTCGCCTTGGGATCCCTGGATCTGGACCCGTAGCAAGGAACCTTGAAGTTCTGACGAGAGGCCATCAGATCCATGTCTGGAATGCCCCACAATTGAGTAATTTGGGCAAAGATTTCCGGATGGAGTTCCCACTCCCCGGGATGTAATGTCTGACGACTCAGAAAATCCGCTTCCCAATTTTCCACCCCTGGAATGTGGATTGCAGACAGGTGGCAGGAGTGAGTCTCCGCCCATTGAATGATTTTGGTTACTTCTTCCATCGCCAGGGAACTCCTTGTTCCCCCCTGATGGTTGATGTACGCAACAGTCGTCATGTTGTCTGATTGAAACCGTATGAACTTGGCTTTCGCTAGCTGAGGCCAAGCCTTGAGAGCATTGAATATCGCTCTCAGTTCCAGAATATTTATCGGTAGAAGAGATTCTTCCCGAGACCAAAGACCCTGAGCTTTCAGGAGTCCCCAGACCGCGCCCCAGCCCATCAGACTGGCGTCGGTCGTGACAATGACCCACTCTGGTCTGCGGAAGGTCATCCCTTGTGACAGGTTGTCCAGGGACAGCCACCAACGGAGTGAGTCTCTGGTCCTCTGATTTACTTGAATCGTCGGAGACAAGTCTGTATAGTCCCCATTCCACTGACTGAGCATGCACAGTTGTAATGGTCTTAGATGAATGCGCGCAAAAGGAACTATGTCCATTGCCGCTACCATCAAACCTATTACTTCCATGCACTGCGCTATGGAAGGAAGAGGAACGGAATGAAGTGTTTGACAAGAGTTTAGAAGTTTTGTTTTTCTGGCCTCTGTCAGAAAAATCCTCATTTCTAAAGAGTCTATTATTGTTCCCAAGAAGGGAACCCTTGTTGACGGAGATAGAGAACTCTTTTCCACGTTCACTTTCCATCCGTGAGATCTGAGAAAGGCCAGGACTATGTCCGTGTGAGCCTTTGCTTGAGGAAGGGACGACGCTTGAATCAGAATGTCGTCCAAGTAAGGTACTACTGCAATGCCCCTTGGTCTTAGTACCGCTAGAAGGGACCCTAGTACCTTTGTGAAAATCCTTGGAGCAGTGGCTAATCCGAAAGGAAGTGCCACGAACTGGTAATGCTTGTCCAGGAATGCGAACCTTAGGAACCGATGATGTTCCTTGTGGATAGGAATATGTAGATACGCATCCTTTAAATCCACCGTGGTCATGAATTGACCTTCCTGGATGGAAGGAAGAATTGTTCGAATAGTTTCCATTTTGAACGATGGAACCTTGAGAAACTTGTTTAGGATCTTGAGATCCAAGATTGGTCTGAACGTTCCCTCTTTTTTGGGAACTACGAACAGATTGGAGTAGAACCCCATCCCTTGTTCTCCTAATGGAACAGGATGAATCACTCCCATTTTTAACAGGTCTTCTACACAATGCAAGAATGCCTGTCTCTTTATGTGGTCTGAAGACAATTGAGACCTGTGGAACCTCCCCCTTGGGGGAGGCCCCTTGAATTCCAGAAGATAACCTTGGGAGACTATTTCTAGTGCCCAAGGATCCAGAACATCTCTTGCCCAAGCCTGAGCGAAGAGAGAGAGTCTGCCCCCCACCAGATCCGGTCCCGTTTCGGGGGCCAACATTTCATGCTGTCTTGGTAGCAGTGGCAGGCTTCTTGGCCTGCTTTCCCTTGTTCCAGCCTTGCATTGGTCTCCAGGCTGGCTTGGCTTGAGAAGTATTACCCTCTTGCTTAGAGGACGTAGCACTTGGGGCTGGTCCGTTTCTACGAAAGGGACGAAAATTAGGTTTATTTTTGGCCTTGAAAGACCTATCCTGAGGAAGGGCGTGGCCCTTACCCCCAGTGATATCAGAGATAATCTCTTTCAAGTCAGGGCCAAACAGCGATTTCCCCTTGAAAGGAATGTTAAGCAATTTGTTCTTGGAAGACGCATCCGCTGACCAAGATTTCAACCAAAGCGCTCTGCGCGCCACAATAGCAAACCCAGAATTTTTCGCCGCTAACCTAGCCAATTGCAAAGTGGCGTCTAGGGTGAAAGAATTAGCCAATTTGAGAGCACGGATTCTGTCCATAATCTCCTCATAAGGAGGAGAATCACTAGTGATCGCCTTTTCTAGCTCATCGAACCAGAAACACGCGGCTGTAGTGACAGGGACAATGCATGAAATTGGTTGTAGAAGGTAACCTTGCTGAACAAACATCTTTTTAAGCAAACCTTCTAATTTTTTATCCATAGGATCTTTGAAAGCACAACTATCTTCTATGGGTATAGTGGTGCGTTTGTTTAAAGTAGAAACTGCCCCCTCGACCTTGGGGACTGTCTGCCATAAGTCCTTTCTGGGGTCGACCATGGGAAACAATTTTTTAAATATGGGGGGAGGGACGAAAGGTATACCGGGCCTTTCCCATTCTTTATTTACAATGTCCGCCACCCGCTTGGGTATAGGAAAAGCTTCTGGAGGCCCCGGGACCTCTAGGAACTTGTCCATTTTACATAGTTTCTCTGGGATGATCAAATTCTCACAATCATCCAGAGTGGATAACACCTCCTTAAGCAGAGCGCGGAGATGTTCCAACTTAAATTTAAATGAAATCACATCGGGTTCAGCTTGTTGAGAAATTTTCCCTGAATCTGAAATTTCTCCCTCAGACAAAACCTCCCTGGCCCCCTCAGACTGGTGTAGGGGCATATCAAAACCATTATCATCAGCGTCCTCATGCTCTTCAGTATCTAAAACAGAGCAGTCGCGCTTACGCTGATAAGTGGGCATTTTGGCTAAAATGTTTTTGATAGAATTATCCATTACAGCCGTTAATTGTTGCATAGTAAGGAGTATTGGCGCGCTAGATGTACTAGGGGCCTCCTGAGTGGGCAAGACTGGTGTAGACGAAGGAGGGAATGATGCAGTACCATGCTTACTCCCCTCACTTGAGGAATCATCTTGGGCATCATTTTCAGTGTCACATAAATCACATCTATTTAAATGAGAAGGAACCTTGGCTTCCCCACATTCAGAACACAGTCTATCTGGTAGTTCAGACATGTTAAACAGGCATAAACTTGATAAAGTACAAAAAACGTTTTAAAATAAAACCGTTACTGTCACTTTAAATTTTAAACTGAACACACTTTATTACTGCAATTGCGAAAAAATATGAAGGAATTGTTCAAAATTCACCAAAATTTCACCACAGTGTCTTAAAGCCTTAAAAGTATTGTACACCAAATTTGGAAGCTTTAACCCTTAAAATAACGGAACCGGAGCCGTTTTTATCTTTAACCCCTTTACAGTCCCTGGTATCTGCTTTGCTGAGACCCAACCAAGCCCAAAGGGGAATACGATACCAAATGACGCCTTCAGAAAGTCTTTTTTATGTATCAGAGCTCCTCACACATGCGACTGCATGTCATGCTTCTCAAAAACAAGTGCGCAATACCGGCGCGAAAATGAGGCTCTGCCTATGATTAGGGAAAGCCCCTAGAGAATAAGGTGTCTAAAACAGTGCCTGCCGATATTATTTTACAAAAATACCCATATTAAATGATTCCTCAAGGCTAAATATGTTATATATGAATCGATTTAGCCCAGAAAATGTCTACAGTCTTAACAAGCCCTTGTGAAGCCCTTATTTACTCTGTAATAAAAATGGCTTACCGGATCCCATAGGGAAAATGACAGCTTCCAGCATTACATCGTCTTGTTAGAATGTGTCATACCTCAAGCAGCAAAAGTCTGCTCACTGTTCCCCCAACTGAAGTTAATTCCTCTCAACAGTCCTGTGTGGAACAGCCATCGATTTTAGTAACGGTTGCTAAAATCATTTTCCTCTTACAAACAGAAATCTTCATCTCTTTTCTGTTTCAGAGTAAATAGTACATACCAGCACTATTTTAAAATAACAAACTCTTGATTGAATAATAAAAACTACAGTTAAACACTAAAAAACTCTAAGCCATCTCCGTGGAGATGTTGCCTGTACAACGGCAAAGAGAATGACTGGGGTAGGCGGAGCCTAGGAGGGATCATGTGACCAGCTTTGCTGGGCTCTTTGCCATTTCCTGTTGGGGAAGAGAATATCCCACAAGTAAGGATGACGCCGTGGACCGGACACACCTATGTTGGAGAAAGAAGAACTATCCTCTAGAGGGATAGTAGTATGCTTAACCAGCGTGGAGATAGCGCCATCCACCCAAATCTAATTGAGAGTCAAGGACCGGGAATAATGTTTTTAAAGTAGACAAGGGGGGAAAAAAGTTACTACTCTTTCCCATTTGTTACTAATAATGTTCGCCATCTTAACTGGCACAGGAAAAGTCAGAGGGACCTTCCTATCTTCGTAAACCCTCTCTTATTTAGGGATCTTAGGCTCCTCAGGGAGTTTAGCCTCTGGAACCTCTAGAGAAGACAGAAACTCCTTTAATAAAAAACGCAGATGCTAAATTCCGCTGAAGGAGTTTTAGTAACTGAAGCTACAGAGGATAACTCATCCTCGGATAGCTGGGATATAGTAGCTAAATTCGACAAATATTTAGATGACTCTAGGTCAGGAGAACTATGTTTAACCTTTCTCTTGCGTTTGTTAGAGCGAGGTAAGGCACTCAGGGCCGCAGACAAAGCCAATTGTAACTGCACGGTAAAGTCTGCTGGAAAAAAAGCTCCCTCCAGATGGAAAATTAGTTGAGCCGCGGGGAACTGCATGTGGAGCGGGTAATGTAGAAAGGGTATTACTTTCTCTGGACCTAGATTCCTGAGAAGTAGACGGTTCAGAAGGGTTAATAGCGCTATGAGTATTAGCAGGCTTCTCTCCTTTCTTAGACTTTAGAACATTTTTTAGGTGAATGGAACAAAATTGAGCAGGTGGGCAAAACCACAGCCTCCTCATAATATAAATAAAAATTATTAATCAGTACAGAAGGATTGGAACCTTCTAATGTATTATCAGAGTCCTCCATAGCTTTGTATATACCCACAGAAGGACCAAGACAGGACATCCCCTGCTATGAAAAAGGGTGCCAAGCTATTATGAGCTGCGCAACACTTCAAAAACGAAACCTGTTTATTCCAAGCCAAAAAACAACACACAGTCTATAAGCCTAAAAAACTCACATTAAGCAGTTATAAATCCCCAAACTGTTCAAATAATCTTCCTGAAGGAGATATTAACCCTTGATCCTATCGAGGTAAAAAAGCTGTTAGTGACAGTCTGGATGGGTTCACAGAAAAACTTTACCTGCATCTCCAGACTCTAACTCAATGCTCTCACTGAGAGGTTGACATGATTACCTAAAACTCCAGTCCTTTCTCAAAGGGAACATACTCATTACAGGACTATCCAAATCTTCTGACACTTCTCTGCAACCTCCTATAGTGACAAAAGGCAAAGAATGACTGGGGGATAGGGGAAGTGGGAGGGAAATTTAAGCATTTGGCTGGGGTGTCTTTGCCTTCTCCTGGTGGCTAGGTGTTGTATTTTCCAACAGTAAGGAATTAAGTTGTGGACTCTCCCTGCTTTATGGAAGGAAATATCACTCATAGCACTCGACTGCAATGTTAAATTCGGGCAGAGGATTGCTGCTCGCCAGAGGAGAGCTGGGACAGACAGGGGCTGGGACATAGGGCTTTATTGATAAATCAAGCCCTATGTGTTAAATGGTACATTTAAGTATTGTGCACAAAGATTTCTGGCAAGAGATTTTATATATATATATATATATATATATATATATATATATATATATATATATATGTACTGCTCTGACATAATGCCCTCTCTTATATGCACAGCTGACTCTACCATTCTGCAAGCAGGAATGTACAGCTTAGGAGCTGGCCTATTTTAGGTTCAACACCCTGGACAGCGCTTGCTGATTGGTGGTTACATTTAGCCACCAATAAGAAAGCATAACCCAGGTTCTGGGCCGGCTCCTAAGCTTTAAATTCCTGCTTTTTAAATAGAGATAGCAAGAGAACAAAGAAAAATTGATAATCGGAGTAAATTAGAAATTTGCTTAAAATTGCATGCTCTATCTGAATCATTAAAGAAAAAAATTGGGTTTAGTATCCCTTTAAGCTAGTTTCCGTTTTTTTGTTTTTTTTTAAATAAATGATTCAGGGATATGTGTATTTTTGTAATGTATATTATAACCAATTTAAATATATTTTAAAGTGGTGTTCATTTGTGTGTGTGTGTGCATTTCCATGTAATTGTGCTTTTGTGTATTTGTCATGTTCGCCGTCACTGGTTTATACACACTTGACTGTGACATCACTTCCTGCGACATCATTGAATATGCAAATTAGTGCACACTATGAAATATTTTTCAAAGTTGGCAGACTTGTAAATGGAACTAATGCTAAAACTGTTGGAAAAGAAAAAAACAAACTAATAATAATATAAAAATAGCCTGGAAGAAGCTTTTTTCCCCCCACAGTTTGCTCAGAAACGATACTCTGTTACAGCACATTTGTATTTATAGGCCCTTGCCATTGAACGGTTGAGTATAAGGGACTACTGGTCTACTTAGCATATAAGAGCGAGTCTACTAGTTCTAGATTGGCAGAGTATTCAGTTATTAGAACCATGTTTGAGAGCACAGCTCCAAGAGGCAGGTATAATTGACAGCCTCCATATAACAAAAAGCGTCTAGTCATAGTTATCAGATGGATCGGGGAGGAGGCGGTTGGTTCCATGAAAGGGAGGAATAGCAAGTGCCAAGTATTGAGGACTAATATCAGCTGATCAGAGGGATACTCTAAATTAACTGCTCCGGAATACCTACCAGTTATATGATGGTGATGGATGAACTCCGATATTTAAAGGGACATAAAAACCAAACCTTTCTTTCATGATTCAGAGAATAAAATTTTAAACAACTTTCCCATTTACGTCTATTATGAAATTTGCTTCTTTCACTTGGTATCCTGGTATCCTTTGATGAAGATATAACAATACATTACTAGGAGCAGGCTGAACTCATCAGGTGAGCCAATGACAAGAGGTATTTATGTACAGCCACCAATCAGCAGCTAGCTCCCAGTAGTGCATTGCTACTCCTGAGCCTAACTAGATATTCTTTTCAACCAAGAATAAGAATACCAAGACAACAAAGCAAATTAGAAGCAGTATTGGAAAGTTGTTTAAAATCACAAGCTCTATCTGTATCATAAAAGTTTATGTTTGAGTTTACTGTCACTTTAATGTGTGCCTAAATATATATCTGCAGTGCATGTTGATACTGTATATTGTTATATTTTAAGGATTTCTATTAACACACATCTATCTGTATGTATCTATATTTCTCTCTAAATATACACAATCTCTCTCTCTATGACTTTACAAATGAATGAATATTTTGGCACTTGAACCCCAAGGGATTTCGGTGTTTATTTTTCATTAAAAAGGTCTTACAGCTAAGAGTGCTGAATATGGTCACTTTTTTTCTTTTATTATTTTACACAATAATATAAAAATAGTCCACGGACTGACATTCATGAGTGACAGAAGAGGTCTATACAACATAACATATTTCACTGACTCCTATAAAATGCTTTTATTTACTTAAAAAAGAAATATAGAAAAGTGTGTTTATTTCAGTGTTCGTTTTCACCACCAGAACTAAATTTATTCAAAATTTGTGCAGGCACCTGTTATAATCATTCACTCTTCATGTAATAAATTATTATTTTTCTTATTGATGTAACCAATAGAAAACGCAAACGCAACAAGTGAAAAAAGCAATGGGAGGTAAAAGCTCTGATCTTCAATTTGTGACACCTGACTCATTTACAGGCACACTAATCAAATGAGCTACATTAGAGGGATTAACTTCAATTCTAGTTAATGATACCTATTAATAAAATCACTAGCCATATGGTTCCTTTTTATTACTGTCTGGAATAATTATTTGCGCTTATTACTAACTAGTTTATAAGCTTTCCTACTCACGTTAAATGTCTATGTCCAAAAAGAAAATGACTGTTTAAGCCACCATGCAGTGCAAGCCAACTGGCAACATCATGAATACAATTTATCACATGCACTGGCAAGTACGCAGTGATTTAGCATAACATATGGAACATAAGTAGACTAGCAATACTGAGTACTGATCTTGTAACGTTTTACTAAGGAGGTAAGGAGGAAGGGGGTTGATTTAACAATCACACAATCCAAGCTTGTCCAACAATAAAGCCACCCATTACTAAACTAAATATTGTATGTGTTCGAGAAGGATGGATGTTTCAATGACATATTAGTAGCATACATACGCTGATAGACATTTAATAGACACGAAACTTCAGGAGATCATGTAAGATGTGTATCTGGATCTATACAAAAACACAGGCACCATGTTACCCTGCAGATAGTGACCCACATCGGCTGAGTGTTAGCTATATGTTATAAGAAATATCATTTGATTAGTAGTATTTCTTATAATTTGAACAAAAAAACAAAAACATAAAACAATTACTCCGTAGACTAAAACATACTGTTACTTTCACCAGGTTAAATTTTTTTATATGGGATAAATCCTCTGAATAATACTACTTCTACAATTCACTCTTAATCAACTGTTTGGTAACAGGTATCTTCCAAAACCACTTGGCTAAACCACAGTGTAAAGCCAATCTAAGATTACATCCATAAAACACAATCGGCTAGATTACGAGTTTTACATTATGAGGGGTGTGGTGCTAACTTGCGCGTTATTGTCATCACTCACTTCCCTACAGCGCTGGTATTACAGGTTTTCATAAACCCGGCGTTATCAGGCAAGAAGAGAGCGTAGAGCAAAATTGAGCTCCATACAGCACTCCAATACCAGCGCTGCTTAAGCAGCGGTGAGCTGGTTTTACGTGCTCGTGCACAATTTCCCCATAGACATCAATGGGGAGAGCCGGCTGAAAAAAAGCCTAAAAAAAAAAGCAGCGTAAAGCTCCGTAACACAGCGCCATTGATTCCTATGGGGAAACTAAATTGATGTTTACAACGAACACCCTAACATGAACCCCGAGTCTAAACACAACTGATCTTACACTTATTAACCCCTAATCTGCCACCCCAACACCTACATTATACTTATTAACCCCTAATCTGCCGCTCTGGACATCGCCGCCACTATAATAAACATATTAACCCCTAAACCGCCGCCCTCCCACCTCGCAAACACTAGTTAAATATTATTAACCCCTAATCTGCCGCCCCTAACATCGCCGCCACCTACCTACATTTATTAAACCACTAATCTGCGACCCCCAATGTCGCCGTCGCCAGGGTGGTGGGTTTTACTGTTGGGGCGTTGTTTGTATTTTTTTTTTACAAGTAAAAGAGCTGATTTCTTTGGGGCAATGGCCTGCAAAAGGCCCTTTAAAGGGCTATTGGTAGTTTATTGTAGGCTAGGGTTTTTTTATTTTGGGGGGGCTTTTTTATTTTGATACAGCTATTAGATTAGGTGTAATTAGTTTAAATATCTGATAATTTCTTTTTTTATTTTGTGTAATTTAGTGTTTTGTTTTTTGTAATTTAGGCAATTGTATGTAATTTAGGCAATTTATTTAATTGTAGTGTAAGGTTGGGTATTAGTGTAAGACAGATTAGGTTTTATTTTAAAGGTAAGTTTGTATTTATTTTAGCTAGGCAGTTAGTAAATAGTTAATAACTATTTAGTGACTATTCTATCTAGTTAAAATAAATACAAACTTGCCTGTAAAATAAAAATAAACCCTAAGCTAGATACAATGTAACTATTAGGTATATTGTAGCTAGCTTAGGGTTTATTTTACAGGTATTTAGTTTTAAATAGAAATTATTTAGGTAATGATAGTGATTTTTATTTAGATTTATTTTAATTCTATTTAAGTTAGGGGGTGTTAGGGTTAGACTTTTAGGTGAGGTTTAGGGGTTAATACATTTAGTATAGTGGCGGCGACGTTGGGGGCGGCAGATTAGGGGTTAATAAATGTAGGTAGGTGGCAGCAGATTAGGCGTTAATATTTAAATAGTGTTTGCGAGGCGGGAGTGCGGCGGTTTAGGGGTTAATATGTTTATTCTAGTTGCGACTATGTCGGGAGCGGCAGATTAGGGGTTAATATGTTTATTATAGTGGTGGCAATGTCCGGAGCGGCAGATTAGGGGTTAATAATTTTATTTTAGTGTTTGCGATGTGGGAGGGCCTCGGTTTAGGGGTTAATAGGTAGTTTATGGGTATTAGTGTACTTTTTAGCACTTTAGTTATGAGTTTTATGCTACAGCTTTGTAGTGTAAAACTCATAACTACTGACTTTAGAATGCGTTACGAATCTTGCGGGATAGGCTGTACTGCCCACTTTCTGGCCTCCCAGAAAAAGCTTGTAAATGAAAGTCCCACTGAAAAAAGACTTTACGCAAATGACGTAAGTTAATTTGCGGTACGGCCAAAAAAGTGTGTGGTGCCCCTAAACCTGTAATACCAGCGGGAGTGAAAAAGCAGCGTTATGAGCCTTAATGCCGCTTTCTTACTCATACCGCAAAACTCGTAATCTAGCCTAATATTTCTGATAGATTTTAGTTTCTAAGAATTTTTTTTTATATTTTTGGGGGGACTTAAGACCCTAAACAAACAATCCCCTTGGGGGAAATAATAAAGAAATTTCCCTGCCAAAAAACAAAATTATGCTTACTTGATAATTTAATTTCCTTCTGTATGAGGAGAGTCCAAGGCATCATTCCTTACTGCTGGGAAATACTGAACCTGGCCACCAGGAGGAGGCAAAAACACCCCAGCCAAAGGCTTAAATACTCCCCCCACTTCCCTCATATCCCAGTCATTCTGTCAAGGGAACAAGAAACAGTAGGAGAAATATCAGGGTAAAAATGGTGCCGGAAGAGTAAAACAAAATTTTGGTCCTCCCATCGAAGTATACGGGCAGGGGCGGTGGACTCTCCTCATACAGAAGAAAATGAAACGATCAGGTAAGCATAATTTATGTTTTCCTTCTTAATATGAGGAGAGTCCACAGCATCATTCCTTACTGTTGGGAAAACTATACCAAAGCTCTAGAGAACACTGAATGATAACGGGAGGGGTCAAAGTAAGGCTGACCCTAATCTGAGGGCACCACATCCTGCAAAACCTTTCTCCCAAAAGCTGCTTCAGCCTAAGCAAAAACCTAAAATTTATAGAATTTTGAAAAAGTATGTAAGGAGGACCAGGTAGCCACCTTACAAATCTGAGGAGGAAGCCACCGCTCTAGTGGAATAAGCTGTAAACCTCTGAGGAGGTCTAAGTCCCGCTGACTCATAAGCTAAGCGTATAACACTCCTTAACCAAAAAGATAAGGAAGTCGAATAGGCCTTCAGACCCTTACGCTTCCCAGAGCAGATAACAAACAAGGAAGAAGTTTGTCTAAACTCCTTAGTAGCTTGAAGATAAAAGTTCAAAGCTCGAACAACATCTAGATTATGAAGTAAACGTTCCTTTGAAGGAGGAGGATTAGGACACAAGGAAGGAACCACAATCTCCTGATTGATGTTACAATCAGACACCACCTTAGGAAGAAAACCTAAGCAGGTACGTAGGACAGCCTTATCAGTGTGGAACACCAGATAAGGAGGCTCACATTGCAAAGCAGCCATTTCAGAAACTCTGGGTGCCGACACAATAGCCAATAGACAAAGGACCTTCCAGGACAACAAATTAATGTCAACTGAAAGCATAGGCCTCTAGTTATCAAGCCGTCTACTTACCTGCCTTCGCCGGCCCCAATACGCCCGCCTAAGCTTGCCGCACATCGCCGCCGCGGACCTGAATACGGTCGCAAAATGTTATCAAAAAAGCTGATAAAAAGCTGCGCACCTAGTACGGGGCGATGAGCAGCAGACTGTGATAGTTATCACTCATCCGATCTCGCTGCTCTTCGGCTTTTTCCCAGCTTTATTGATAAGCTGTCACTAAGCACCCACACTAAACTACACTGTTCTACCCCCTATACCGGCGCCCCCGGAGCCCCCCACAACTAAATAAAGTTATTAACCCCTAAACCGCCGCTCCCGGACCCCGCCGCAACTATAATAAATGTATTAACCTCTAAACCGCCGCTCCCGGACCCCGCCGCCACCTACATAATACCTATTAACCCCTATCCTGCCCCCCCTATACCGCCGCCACCTATAATAAATTTATTAACCCCTATCCTGCGGATCCCGGACCCCGCAACTAAATAAATTGTTTAACCCCTAAACCGCCGCTCCCGGACCCCGCCGCCACCTATATTAAACTTATTAACCCCTAATCTGCCCCCCTACACCGTCGCCACCTCTAATAAATTTATCAACCCCTATCCTGCCCCCCACACACCGCCTCAACCTATAATAAAATTATTAACCCCTAAACCTAAGTCTAACACTAACATCCCCCTATCTTAAATATTAATTAAATCTAAATAAATATAACTCTTATTTAATTAATTATTCCTATTTAAAACTAAATAATTACCTATAAAATAAACCCGAATATAGCTACAATATAACTAATAATTATATTGTAGCTATTTTAGGATTTATTTTTATTTTACAGGCAAATTTAAATTTATTTTAACTAGGTACAATAGCTATTAAATAGTTATTAACTATTTAATAGCTACCTAGATAAAATAAAGTCAAATTTACCTGTAAAATAAAAACTAACCTAAGTTTCAATTACACCTAACACTACACTCTCATTAAATAAATTATTCCTATTTAAAACTAAATACTTACCTGTAAAATCAGTGTTAATTTCGTCGACTAAAACTAGACTAAAATGACTATAAAACTAAAGAAATTCTGATGACTAAAATACGACTAAAACTAAAATGACATTTTAGTCAAAAAACTGACTAAAACTAAATCAAAATGACATTTTAGTCAAAAGACTATGACTAAAACTAAATCAAAATTTGCTGACAAAAACATTTTATGCAAGTTGTTATAATCAATCCATATCCAAGTACTGCTCTTTTGTAAAATTTACGAAACTTAATTTTATTAAATTTTAAGATAAATAAAGAGATGTTATATACCACAACAGTTAAATCTGTTAAATCTGTATTGCATGTTCAAACCTTAATACCATAAATAAAAACAGGTTAATAAACCTTTACTCCAGGAGTATATAATTAGTTTTGAAGTTTTTGAGCAGTGCTAATATCGTTGCCGAACCTTTTTCGAATCTGTGAATAATCAATTGATTCTTCCTATAGAAATAAGAATAACTCACAAATATGGGTTTAAGTTATGCTGTACCTGTGCTAGCTGCAGAAACTTTTTGTTTCTGCTAAATGCTAAAATAATGCATTACACTTTAACTAAACCCCTTAGATTTTAGTTGACTAAAATCTACTGGAGATTTAGTCGACTAAAATCTACTGGAGATTCAATCGACTAAAACTAAATTAATTCAGATGACTAAAATACGACTAAAACTAAAATGGCATTTTAGTCAAAAGACTAAAACTAAGACTAAATTGAAATTTGCTGCCAAAATTAACACTGTGTAAAATAAACCCTAAGATAGCTACAATGTAATTAATAATTACATTGTAGCTATCTTAGGATTTATATTTATTTTACAGGTAACTTTGTATTTATTTTAACTAGGTACAATAGTTATTAAATAGTTATTAACTATTTAATAACGACCTAGCTAAAAGAAATACAAAATTACCTGTAAAATAAATCCTAACCTAAGTTACAATTAAACCTAAAACTACACTATCATTAACTTAATTAAAATAATTAACTATAAATACCTACAATTAAATAAACTAACTAAAGTACAAAAAATAAAAAAAAATAAGTTACAAAAAAATTAAAAATATTACAAGATTTTTAAGCTAATTACACCTAATCTAAGCCCCCTAATAAAATAACAAAGCCCCCCAAAATAAAAAAAATGCCCTACCCTATTCTACATTACAAAAGTTAACAGCTCTATTACCAGCCCTTAAAAGGGCCTTTTGCGGGGCATGCCCCAAAGTACTCAGCTCTTTTGCATGTTAAAGAAAATACAACCCCCCCCCCCAACATTAAAACCCACCACCCACATACCCCTACTCTAAACCACCCAAACCCCCCTTAAAAAAACCTAACACTAACCCCATGAAGATCTCCCTACCTTGAGTCGTCTTCAGCCAGCCGACCACCGATGGAACAGAAGAGGACATCCGCAGCGGCCGAAGTCATCATCCAAGGGGTGCTGAAGAGGTCTTCCATCCGATAGAAGTCTTCATCCATGCGGCGTCTTCAATCTTCATCCATCCGGAGCGGAGCCTTCTTCAAACGAGCCGATGCGGAGCCATCCTCTTCCAACGACGCCTACCGACGAATGGATATTCCTTTAAGTGACGTCATCCAAGATGGCGTCCCTCGAATTCCGATTGGCTGATAGGATTCTAACAGCCAATCGGAATTAAGGTAGGAAAAATCTGATTGGCTGATGCAATCAGCCAATCAGATTCAAGTTCAATCCGAATCGCTGATCCAATCAGCCAATCCAATTGAGCTCGCATTCTATTGGCTGTTCCAATCAGCCAATAGAATGCGAGCTCAATCTAATTGGCTGATTGCATCAGCCAATCAGATTTTTCCTGCCTTAATTCCGATTGGCTGATAGAATCCTATCAGCCAATCGGAATTCGAGTGACGCCATCTTGGATGACGTCACTTAAAGGAATATCCATTCGTCGGGTAGGCGTCGTCGGAAGGGGATGGCTCTGCGTCGGCTCGTTTGAAGAAGGCTCCTCTCCGGATGGATGAAGATTGAAGACGCCGCATGGATGAAGACTTCTATCGGATGGAAGACATCTTCAGCGCCCCTTGGATGATGACTTCGGCCGCTGCGGATGTCCTCTTCTGTTCCATCGGTGGTCGGCTGGCTGAAGACGACTCAAGGTAGGGAGATCTTCAGGGGGTTATTGTTAGTTTTTTTTAAGGGGGGTTTGGGTGGGTTAGAGTAGGGGTATGTGGCAGGTGAGTTTTAATGTTGGGGTGGGTGGTTGTATTTTCTTTAACATGCAAAAGAGCTGATTACTGTGGGGCATGTCCCGCAAAAGGCCCTTTTAAGAGCTGGTAATAGAGCTGTTAACGTTTGTAATGTAGAATAGGGTAGGGGATTTTTTTATTTTGGGGGGCTTTGTTATTTTATTAAGGGGCTTAGATTAGGTGTAATTATCTTAAAAATCTTGTAATATTTTTTTATTTTTTGTACTTTATTTAGTTTATTTAATTGTAGGTATTTGTAGTTAATTTAATTAAGTTAATGATAGTGTAGTGTTAGGTTTAATTGTAACTTAGGCTAGGATTTATTTTACAGGTAATTTTGTATTTCTTTTAGCTAGGTCGTTATTAAATAGTGAATAACTATTTAATAACTATTGTACCTAGTTAAAATAAATACAAAGTTACCTGTAAAATAAATATAAATCCTAAGGTAGCTACAATGTAATTATTAATTACATTGTAGCTATCTTAGGGTTTATTTTACAGGTAAGTATTTAGTTTTAAATAGGAATAATTTATTTAATGATAGTGTAGTGATAGGTGTAATTGAAACTTAGGTTAGTTTTTATTTTACAGGTAAATTTGACTATTTTATCTAGGTAGCTATTAAATAGTTAACTATTTAATAGCTATTGTACCTAGTTAAAATAAATTTAAATTTGCCTGTAAAATAAAAATAAATCCTAAAATAGCTACAATATAATTATTAGTTATATTGTAGCTATATTAGGGTTTATTTTATAGGTATTTAGTTTTAAATAGGAATAATTAATTTAATAAGAGTTAAATTTATTTAGATTTAATTAATATTTAAGGTAGGGGGATGTTAGGGTTAATGTTAGACTTAGGTTTAGGGGTTAATAATTTTATTATAGGTTGCGGCGGTGTGGGGGGGGCAGGATAGGGGTTGATACATTTATTAGAGGTGGCGACGGTGAAGGGGGGGGGCAGATTAGGGGTTAATAAGTTTAATATAGGTGGCGGCGGGGTCCGGGAGCGGCGGTTTAGGGGTTAAACAATTTATTTAGTTGCGGAGGGGTCCAGGAGCGGTGGTTTAGGGGTTAATATATTTATTATAGTTGCGTCAGGGTCTGGGAGCGGCAATTTAGGGGTTAATATATTTATTATAGTTGCGGCAGGGTTCGGGAGCGGCAATTTAGGGGTTAATATATTTATTATAGTTGTGGCGGGGTCCGGGAGCGGCGGTTTAGGGGATAGCATGTTTAATATAGGTGGCGGCGGTGTAGGGGGGCAGATTAGGGGTGTTTAGACTTGGGGTACATGTTAGGTGTACACAATTCCCATAGGAATCAATGGGATGTCGGGCAGCAGCAAACATGAACTTTCGCTATGGTCAGACTCTTATTGATTCCTATGGGATCCGCCACCTCCAGGGCGGTTGATTGAAAACCAGGTACGCTGGGCCGGAAAAGTGCCGAGCGTACCTGCTAGTTCTTTGATAACTAGCAAAAGTAGTCAGATTGTGCCGAACTTGTGTTCGAAACATCTGGAGTGACGTAAGAATCGATCTGTGTCGGACTGAGTCCGGTGGATCGAAGCTTACGTCACTAAATTCTACTTTTGCCTGTGCCTCGCCACAAATACGCTGCGGAATTCCAGCATATTTGAGGTTGACGGCTTGATAACTAGGGGCCATAGGCTCACACTGATCCCGTTGCAAAAATTTAAGAACAAGACTCAAACTCCAAGGTGGAGCGTTAGATCTAAACACAGGTCTGATCCTTAACAGAGTCTCAATGAAGGACTGCACGTCAGGGAGCTCTGAGAGCCTCTTGTGCAGCAAAACAGAAAGGGCCGAAAACCCTCCTGGAGAAAGGTAAGAATCCTGGCAGCCATGACCTTTTGCCAGGCGAAACCACGCACTTCACACCAGAACAAGTAATCTCTCCACATCTTATGGTAGATGCGACGAGTAACAGGCTTAAGAGCCTGAATGAGGGTGTCAATAACCCTCTCAGAGAAACCTCTCTTGGCAAAGACTAAGCGTTCAATCATCACACAGTCAGCCTCAGAGAATCTAGATTTTGATGAACAAAGGAACCCTGTTCCAGCAAATCCCTGTGACAAAGTAACCTCCATGGAGGAGATGAGGACATCCCCACTAGGAATGCAAACCACATCTTTCGTGGCCACGCTGGAGCAATCAGTATCACCGATGCTTGCTGCTGCTTGATGCGGGCCACTACATGAGGGAGAAGTGGTAACGGCGGAAAAATGTAAATTAGATTGAACCTCCAAGGCACTGCTAATGCATTTATTAGCTCCGACTGAGGATCCCTGGACCGCAACCCATATCTGGGTAGCTTGGAATTGAGCCGGGACGCCATGAGATCTATCTCTGGCGTCCCCCATATGTTGCAAATCTCCGCAAACACCTTGGGATGGAGAGACCATACCCCCGGATGAAAGGATTGTCTGCTGAGGGAATCCACTTCCCAGTTGTCCACACCCGGAATGTGGATCGCTGACAGCGATCAGTTGTGGCCCTCAGCCCATTCCAGAATCCGAGATACTTCCCTCATTGATAGGGAGCTCCTCGTTCCCCCCTGATGGTTGATGTAAGCCACCAAGGTTATGTTGTCTGATTGGAATCTGATAAACTGGGACAAACCCAGAAGAGGCCAAGCCTTCAGAGCATTGAAGATCGCTCGAAGCTCCAAAATGTTGATCGGGAGAAGTGACTCCTCTCGAGTCCACAGGCCCTGTGCCTTCCTGGCACCCCAAACAGCTCCCCATCCTGATAGACTTGCGTCCGTAGTCACAATCTCCCAGGATGGTCTCAAGAAGGATGTCCCTTGGGACAGGTGATCTGGATAGAGCTACCAAGACAGCGATTCTCTCGACCGCTTGTCCAGAGAAATTTGTTGAGACTGATCCAAATGATCGCTGTTCTACTGTCTCAGCATGCACAGCTGAAGTGGTCTGAGATGGAATCTGGCAAAAGGAATGATGTCCATGCTGGACACCATGTGACCAATCACCTCCATACACCGAGCCACAGAGGGCCTTAAGGAGATCTGGAGGGTAAGAGAAGCAGAAGTTGGCTTGTAACGTCTCTGGTCTGTAAGGAATATCCTCATGAATATGGTTCTATTATAGTACCAAGGAATTCCACCCTGGTACTGGGAATAAGAGAACTCTTCTCTAAGTTTATCTTCCATCCATGAGATCGAAGAAGAAATAGAAGATTTTTCGAAAGGGTCTTCTGCCAGATGACATGAAGGTGCTTGAACCAGAATATCGTCCAAGTATGGAGCTACTGCTATACCTCTGGTTTTGGCCACTGCAAGCAGAGCCCCTAGGACCTTCATAAAAACTGTTGGAGTAGTAGCTAGACCAAACTGGAAGTGCTGGTCCAGGAATGCAAACCTTAGGAACTTGAAGTGTTCCTTGAGTACTGGAAGATGAAGGTAAACATCCATCACACCTATCGTGGTCATGAACTGTCCTTCCTGAACTATGGGAAGGATAGACCTTATCGTCTAACAATGACTCCCAGGGAGCAGAGGCGTAACTAGAAACCACAGGGCTCAGGTGCAAGTATCTAAGAAGGGCCCCCCCCCCCCAAAAAAAAAAAAGTAGATTTGATACATATATCTTTTTTTTCCCCTTACATTTAGCACAGAAAAAAATGTGAATCAGATTACATGTCTACAAAAGGAGGTACCCTGTGCCCACAGTCTGTGAGATGGTCTGACCCCCTATTACTGTATATAGTAACACAGTTTAACCCACCAGTACTGTATATAGTGAGTCAGTGACAGTGTCTGTAATCTGCCGGTGAGATGGCTGGCCTTACCCTACCCCCCCAGTACTTTATAAAGTGACCACAGTAGTCTGTGACATGGTCCAGCCCCCCCATACTGTATATAGTGGTACTGTATAGTGACACTGTTTACCCTCCCCCCCCCATGCTGTAGTAACAAGGTCTGTAATTTGCTGGTTCCACAAACATACAAACACACACATACATACATGCATAAATACACACACAGTCACATACATACACACACACACAAACACCAATGGGTAAAACAGAAACATTAACCCCTGTAGTCAGAGACACTAGTGAAGCATCATTTCACACTCACATGATATCAATGCAGGCAGTGGCAGGCAACATTTTTTAATGTAAAAATTGCAACCTCTGCACCCCCTGCAGTTTCGCCCCTGCCAGGGAGAAGAGATCCCTCACGCACCACAGAAAGGCTTCTCTCTTTTCTGGCCTTGAAGAAAGGTTTGACCAGAGGAATCTGCCCCTGGGTGGATGAGACTTGAAACCTAAGGTCTTGCATGTTCACAAACCAAGCGTCCAAAAAGAGCGACAGTCTGCCCCCTACAAGATCCAGAGCCGGATCGGGGGCCGCCCCTTCATGCCGACTTTGTCTCGGCAGGTTTCCTGTTTTGCTTGAATTTATTCCAGGACTGAGCCGGCTTCAAAGTCCACTTGGATTGTTCAGGCTTTGCGGAGGGCTGCTGACGTTGGGATTTATCCGAAAAAAAGGAACGAAAATTAGGACCTTGTCCTTTAGGCTTGTTCTTTTTATCCTGCGGTAAAAAGGCACCTTTGCCTCCAGTAACCGTGGATATAATTGAGTCAAGGCCTGGACCAAATAGAATCTTTCCCTTAAATGGGAGGGAAAGAAGTCTTGACTTCGAAGTTATGTCCGCAAACCAGGACTTCAGCCAGAGTGCCCTTCAGCTTGAACAGAAAAACCTGAAGCCTTAGCATTCAGGCAAATAATTTGCATCACAAATAAAAGAATTAGCCACCCTTAAGGCCTCAATTCTTTCCTGGATCACATCGAGGGGACCCTCCACCTCGATCAACTCAGACAAGGAGTCGCACCAGTAGGTAGCCACTCCAGCAACCGCAGCAACAGCTGCTGCCGGTTGAAACAAATATCCTGTATGTTGAAACATCTTTCTTAACAGAGTTTCTATCTTCTTATCCATGGGCTCTTTAAACGACGAACTATCCTCAAGGGGGATAGTAGTGCGCTTAGCAAGCATGGAGATAGCGCCATCCAACTTGGGCATGGAACCCTACAACTCCAATTGAGAGTCCGGAAATGGGAATAATTTTTTTAAAGGAAGAAGGGGCAAATGAAGAACCAATTCTTTCCCATTCATTCTTAATAATGTTCGCCATCTTTACGGGAATTGGGAAAGTCTGTGGTACAACCCTGTCCTCGCAGACCTTATCTAATTTAGGAATCAAAGGTTCCTCAGGCAATTTAGGGTCTGGAACCTCTAAAAGTAGCCAAAAATTCCTTTAGCAGAAAGCGTAAATGTTCAATGCTAAATCTAAAGTCTGGTTCCTCCTCAGCTGGAGTCTTAGAGGTAGCAGATTCCGACCCAGAAAGAGCATCCTCTGAAGTATCAGAAGCGTCTTGATCAACGGATAATCTTGTATCAGATAAATCCAATAAGCTAGTAGATGACCCCTGGGAAGGATAGCAATATTTAACCTTTCGCTTGCGCTTAGCAGGTCGAGGTAAAGCACTAAAGCCTGCAGACACTTCCGTTTGTAACTGCTCAGTATAGTCTGGTGGTAAAAGGGCCCCTCCAGATGGAGGATTAGGAGTGATACAGGAAGCTGCATGTGTATTGGAAGATGACTGTAGGGTGCGCACCTCACGAGACAGAGACTCCTCAGAGGTAGACGGCTCAGTAGTACTAAACATTAACTTTCTTTGACATGATTACATTATCAAGGCATGTGGAAAATAATTGAGCAGGCGGGCATACAGTGGCCTCCTCACAATATAGACAGGTATTAGACTTGGGTAAAGAGGGAGTACCATCTAACGCATCAGAGTCCTCCACAGCTTGCACTTATAAAGCAGACTATTGAATAATGAGATAAAACGGCACCTTTATACCCACAATGGCTGAGGCACTCACCACCTCCTATGACCCAGGCCATACAGAGAAACTGCTTCTTCTCCTGTAAACCGCACGGTCAGGAAAGAGGAAATCAATGTGACCACATCCGATCACGTGGTGCGCAATGCAGGACCGCCCCTGCTATAGGAAAAAAAAAAACACCAAGTCTTTCAGGCTACGCAGCTTACAAAAACGAAAGTAAAACCTGTATGTTCTAACATCTGCCTGAGCCTTATCTCACACATGTTGCAGCATAATCATAAAATAAATTATGTGATTAATCCCGGCTGTTCAATAATCCCCTTCTGGAGATATTAACCCTTGATTCCATACAGATAAAAGGAGCCACACTGTGACCCTGTCTTCTTGCGTTATCAAATGTGTATAAAAAAAAAAAAAGAAATGATCTTACCGGAATCTATACCGTGGAACAGAAAAACAGCCTCTCAAGTTTGACAGTATTTTAGCATCGCTCCTGACATGGACTTGAGTGATGGAAGCAAGCAGTGAAAATCGTTAACACTGATTACTTAGGAGCTGTTAATATGAGTCTGGATGGATTCGCAGAAAGACTCTCCCTGCATCTCCAGACTTACATTCGTCAATGCTCTCACTGAGAGGCTGACAAGACTACTTAAAACTCCAGTCCCATTTTGAAGGGTAGATACCCTCCATAAGGAACTACACCGTATCGTCTGACACTTTTTGTGCCATCCTGCTGTGACGAAAGGCAAAGAATGACTAGGATATGAGGGAAGTGGGGGGAGTATTTAAGCCTTTGGCTGGGGTGTATTTGCCTCCTCCTGGTGGCCAGGTTCAGTATTTCCCAAAAGTAAGGAATGATGCCGTGGACTCTCCTCATATTAAGAAGGAAAGGGGTCACTTTAGCATCAGGTGAGTTAATCCAAAAACTATCTACCTTTAAAATATTGTTTTCAGAAATAGCACAATACAAATTAATTCAGAAAAAAAATAATTTTAACAGACAGTAATAAGACAGATGTGTAATCTCTGCTGAAAGCCCCTATACATTGTGTGAGTCACAAGCATGAAATATAAAGGTTAGCTTGCTGGTATGCTGCTTCAGGTGCGCAAGTTCATGAAGACTGTCTACAAGTGCACAAACTTTATTCAAAATATTTGATTATGAGTATTATATAGAGAGGGCTAATAAAACTTTTTCTCTCATGACTAGCAAAACTATAGTGGTATTTTTGTATGTATATATATATATATATATATATATATCAATCACATACATATAAACACACACAGTAGGGTACAAATGTCAGGGTTCACCAATATTTATTTGCTAATTTCTTAAAGCATTGTTAAATATTGTAATGCGTTGTATTCAAGAATACATTAATGTAACACTGAGGCAAATCATCTTTTTTTATCTTTTAAAATCTTTATGTGATATTGTCATTTTCACACACCATTTGTGTATACATCTATCTATATATTATCTATCTTTTACTTATCTATCATTTATCTATGTATGTAGCCATCTATCCATCCATCATTTATCGATCTATCATTTATCCATCCACCCATCTATCTTTTAGCCATCCATTTATATATCTATCCACCTATCTATCCATCTATCTTTTATCTATCATGTATCCATCCATCTATAATATATCTATCTTTTATTTATCATCTATCTTTTATCCATCTATCTATCCACCTATCCATCTATGTATCCATCCATCTATCTATCTTTTATCTATCTATCTTTTATCTACTATTTATCCATCCTATCTATCCAAACCTTATCACTGCAGCAACGTTTTTGCTATAAACTTGTACTCCGGCAGTGATGACGTTAATTTGAGCATTTTAGCTCAGTGATGCTTTAGATCAATATCTATGTGGTGAAGCAGCAGACAGACTGCTGAGAAAGAGTGGACAGGTCTCCATTTGAGATGATGAATGGCTCTCTATCAAGCCACCGTCCCCACGATGCCAGCATTCACTATAATCTTATTTTGACTGCGATTTATCTTTCCTCTGCCTGATCAATAAAGATGAACACAACAGCTGCAGGGATCAATAGCTATTTTTTATCATTTTCAGACATAGTTTTGACATGGAGACAATAACCTGGGTTTAGTTCCACCTTCTTTTCGTTGACTTTTCTTTTTTCAAAGAATCCAAAAAGTGACAAAGGTTACAAGTTATGCAGCTTCCAAATGTTTCGCTTCAGTCCAATGAAAAAATAATTTAGCAGCCATGGAGGAATTATTAAAAGGATACTGTGAAAAACGTTTTTCCTTGTGCTGAAGAACACATACATCCAAGAGAATACCTTTAAATGACCTCTGTTCTCATGACAATGTTACTGAAGCTTTGGGGTTTACACTGGACATTGTGTTCTATAATACGAACAAAAGAACAGCTCTCTCTAAGCACAGGGTTAAACACATAATGATCTTAGGTCTGTAAGACTCAAATGAAATAGAGAGTGCAATATTATAGTAGAATGTAGAATCAGTAGTAACTGATAATCAGTTGCTCACTGGCTGATATGGATAACTCTCACAGCTTTAATTGTAGATCATGACAAGACTCTGTAAGCCTTACAAGAACATTGATTAAAAGAACGTCACTAGGAAGGGCGTGTGCATTTGGAATGTGAAGGTACAATTCAATTATTTTCTTGCTCATTCAAGGAAGTTTACTTTCTTGCAAGATCACAATAAAATTCCACAAGATTTTAGCAAAGCAAAGTGTTTCCCCGGCACTGATGACAATGATCAGCTGTTTTTTTAAACCTTGCAGATAAACGTAAAAAGGGTAGATAAATGGTAACTGCTCACAGAACAGTTACTCTGGTGAGCTGATCTAAAACAAAGAAAATCCCAGGCATACATCATAAAGCTCTCTTTCTCACAGATGTGTCAAAGATAAAAGCGGGTTTATGTTGCATAATATGTCTCTTTAACCCCTTTATGCCACTAAGACATTCCATGCCATCCTAACAGCAATGAGCTGTAACGCCGTTAGGACGGTATGAAATACACTACTATATATGGCGTCCTGCAGCTTACCCTTTAGACGTGAGCAAGTATCGGTGTAGGGGCGTACGTAGCAGCTTAGGCAGCCCCCCATGATCCAATCCAGCATTGAAATCACATGCTTGGGTGATTTAGTTTTTACTAATAGTGTTTACATTGGATCCTCGTTCTGATGTGAACACTATTGTACCGCCACAAAGGGGTTAAGAACAATCTCTAATTCATTTTCCAAAGGGGTAAATACCTATAAATCCATGATAATTACAATGGATTAATGAGAGTGTAAATCTGTTGTAGTGAGTTTGCAGGCTGTATTCTGCTGTGCTGAGTGCATATAGTATGTGGCACTGAATGTGTAAATCTGATGCAGTGAGTTTGCAGGCCGTACTCTGCTGTGCAGAGTGAGCTCAGGTGCTGAGTGAATATTGGATCTGGCACTGAGTGTAAATCTGATGCAGTGAGTTTGCAGGCTGTATTCTGCTGTGCTGAGTGCATATAGTATGTGGCACTGAAAGTGTAAATCTGATGCAGTGAGTTTGAAGGCCGTACTCTGCTGTGCAGAGTGAGCTCAGGTGCTGAGTGAATATTGGATCTGGCACTGAGTGTAAATCTGATGCAGTGAGTCTGCAGGCTGTATTCTGCTGTGCAGAGTGAGCTCAGGTGCTGAGTGAATATTGGATCTGGCACTGAGTGTAAATCTGATGCAGTGAGTTTGCAGGCTGTATTCTGCTGTGCTGAGTGAGCTCAGGTGCTGAGTGAATATAGGATCTAGCACATAGTGTAAATCTGATGCAGTGAGTTTGCAAGCTGTGTATTCTGCTGTGCTGAGTGAGCTCAGGTTATGAGAAATATAGGATCTGGCAATGAGAGTGTAAATCTGATACAGTGAGTCTGCAGGCCGTATTCTGCTGTGATGAGTGAGCTCAGGTGCTGAGTGAATATAGGATCTGGCACAGAGTATAAATCTGATGCAGTGAGTTTGCAAGCTATGTATTCTGCTGTGCTGAGTGAGCTCAGGTGCTAACTGAATATAGGATCTGGCACAGAGTGTAAATCTGATGCAGTGAGTTTGCAAGCTATGTATTCTGCTGTGCTGAGTGAGCTCAGGTGCTGAGTGAATATAAGATCTGGCACAGAGTGTAAATCTGATGCAGTGAGTTTGCAAGCTATGTATTCTGCTGTGCTGAGTGAGCTCAGGTGCTGAGTGAATATAGGATCTGGCACAGAGTGTAAATCTGATGCAGTGAGTTTGCAAGCTATGTATTCTGCTGTGCAGAGTGAGCTCAGGTGCTGAGTGAATATTGGATCTGGCACTGAGTGTAAATCTGATGCAGTGAGTCTGCAGGCTGTATTCTGCTGTGCAGAGTGAGCTCAGGTGCTGAGTGAATATTGGATCTGGCACTGAGTGTAAATCTGATGCAGTGAGTCTGCAGGCTGTATTCTGCTGTGCTGAGTGAGCTCAGGTGCTGAGTGAATATAGGATCTGGCACAGAGTGTAAATCTGATGCAGTGAGTCTGCAGGCTGTATTCTGCTGTGCTGAGTGAGCTCAGGTGCTGAGTGAATATAGGATCTGGCACAGAGTGTAAATCTGATGCAGTGAGTCTGCAGGCTGTATTCTGCTGTGCTGAGTGAGCTCAGGTTCTGAGTGAATATAGGATCTGGCACAGAGTGTAAATCTGATGCAGTGAGTCTGCAGGCTGTATTCTGCTGTGCTGAGTGAGCTCAGGTTCTAAGTGAATATAGGATATGTCACAGAGTGTAAATCTGATGCAGTGAGTCTGCAGGCTGTATTCTGCTGTGCTGAGTGAGTTTAGGTGCTTAGTGAATATAGGATCTGGCACAGAGTGTAAATCTGATGCAGTGAGTCTGCAGGCTGTATTCTGCTGTGCTGAGTGAGCTCAGGTGCTAACTGAATATAGGATCTGGCACAGAGTGTAAATCTGATGCAGTGAGTCTGCAGGCTGTATTCTGCTGTGCTGAGTGAGCTCAGGTGCTGAGTGAATATAGGATCAGGCACTGAGTGTAAATCTGATGCAGTGAGTTTGCAAGCTATGTATTCTGCTGTGCTGAGTGAGCTCAGGTGCTGAGTGAATATAGGATCTGGCACAGAGTGTAAATCTGATGGAGTGAGTCTGCAGGCTGTATTCTGCTGTGCTGAGTGAGCTCAGGTGCTAAGTGAATATAGGATCTGGCACTGAGAGTGTAAATCTGATGCAGTGAGTTTACAAGCTGTATTCTGCTGTGCTGAGTGAGCTCAGGTGCTGAGTGAATATAGGATCTGGCACGTAGTGTAAATCTGATGCAGTGAGTTTACAAGCTGTATTCTGCTGTGCTGCGCGAGCTCAGGTTCTGAGTGAATATAGGATCTGGCACTGAGAGTGTAAATCTGATGCAGTGAGTTTGCAAGCTGTCTATTCTGCTGTGCTGAGTGAGCTCAGGTGCTGAGTGAATATAGGATCTGGCACAGAGTGTAAATCTGATGCAGTGAGTCTGCAGGCTGTATTCTGCTGTGCTGAGTGAGCTCAGGTGCTGAGTGAATACAGGATCTGGCACATAGTGTAAATCTGATGCAGTGAGTTTGCAGGCCGTACTCTGCTGTGCTGAGTGAGCTCAGGTTCTAAGAGAATATAGGATCTGGCACAGAGTGTAAATCTGATGCAGTGAGTCTGCAGGCTGTATTCTGCTGTGCTGATTGAGCTCAGGTGCTGAGTGAATATTGGATCTGGCACTGAGTGTAAATCTGATACAGTGAGTTTGCAAGCTATGTATCCTGCTGTGCTGAGTGAGCTCAGGTGCTGAGTGAATATAGGATCTGGCACTGAGAGTGTAAATCTGATGCAGTGAGTTTGCAAGCTGTATTCTGCTGTGCTGAGTGAGCTCAGGTCCTGAGTGAATATAGGATCTGGCACTGAGAGTGTAAATCTGATGCAGTGAGTTTGCAAGCTGTATTCTGCTGTGCTGAGTGAGCTCAGGTGCTGAGTGAATATAGGATCTGGCACTGAGAGTGTAAATCTGATGCAGTGAGTTTGCAAGCTGTATTCTGCTGTGCTGAGTGAGCTCAGGTGCTGAGTGAATATAGGATCTGGCACTGAGAGTGTAAATCTGATGCAGTGAGTTTGCAAGCTGTATTCTGCTGTGCTGAGTGAGCTCAGGTCCTGAGTGAATATAGGATCTGGCACTGATAGTGTCTGAATGCATGCATATAAAGCGTGGTCTTGATAACATGGGCAAGACCTGTGCTATTTCCAAGTCATCTAACGGGGTACACATAGGGCTCCACATACGAAGCTAGAGGAGGACAAGGTTAACAACTTGAGAACCTGTCCGTCCAGCTTCAAGATGAATAGGCAGCGGACACTGTGGTTCCTTTGTCCAGATTAACCTGGACACAGCCAGTGATGGCCAAACACATATGATGCGCCTGCCGTGTACTGCTCATACTCTAGCTTAAATTGTTTTACAAGGGTTAAACACAGTTTGCAATACATATTTGTTTATTAATTTAGTAAAATATCTCTTCTTTAATACACACACACATATACACAGTGGATATAAAAAGTCTACACACCCCTATTAAAATGTCAGGTTTCTGTAATGCAAAAAAATGAGACAAAGATAAATCATTTCAGAACTTTTTCCACCTTTAATGTGACCTATAAACTGTACAACTCTGAGTGAATATAGGACCAGGCACAGAGTGTAAATCTGATGGAGTGAGTCTGCAGGCTGTATTCTGCTGTGCTGAGTGAGCTCAGGTGCTAAGTGAATATAGGATCTGGCACTGAGTGTGTAAATCTGATGCAGTGAGTTTACAAGCTGTATTCTGCTGTGCTGAGTGAGCTCAGGTGCTGAGTGAATATAGGATCTGGCACGTAGTGTAAATCTGATGCAGTGAGTTTACAAGCTGTATTCTGCTGTGCTGCGCGAGCTCAGGTTCTGAGTGAATATAGGATCTGGCACTGAGAGTGTAAATCTGATGCAGTGAGTTTGCAAGCTGTGTATTCTGCTGTGCTGAGTGAGCTCAGGTGCTGAGTGAATATAGGATCTGGCACAGAGTGTAAATCTGATGCAGTGAGTCTGCAGGCTGTATTCTGCTGTGCTGAGTGAGCTCAGGTGCTGAGTGAATACAGGATCTGGCACATAGTGTAAATCTGATGCAGTGAGTTTGCAGGCCGTACTCTGCTGTGCTGAGTGAGCTCAGGTTCTAAGAGAATATAGGATCTGGCACAGAGTGTAAATCTGATGCAGTGAGTCTGCAGGCTGTATTCTGCTGTGCTGATTGAGCTCAGGTGCTGAGTGAATATTGGATCTGGCACTGAGTGTAAATCTGATAGTGTGAGTTTGCAAGCTATGTATCCTGCTGTGCTGAGTGAGCTCAGGTGCTGAGTGAATATAGGATCTGGCACTGAGAGTGTAAATCTGATGCAGTGAGTTTGCAAGCTGTATTCTGCTGTGCTGAGTGAGCTCAGGTGCTGAGTGAATATAGGATCTGGCACTGAGAGTGTAAATCTGATGCAGTGAGTTTGCAAGCTGTATTCTGCTGTGCTGAGTGAGCTCAGGTCCTGAGTGAATATAGGATCTGGCACTGATAGTGTCTGAATGCATGCATATAAAGCGTGGTCTTGATAACATGGGCAAGACCTGTGCTATTTCCAAGTCATCTAACGGGGTACACATAGGGCTCCACATACGAAGCTAGAGGAGGACAAGGTTAACAACTTGAGAACCTGTCCGTCCAGCTTCAAGATGAATAGGCAGCGGGCACTGTGGTTCCTTTGTCCAGATTAACCTGGACACAGCCAGTGATGGCCAAACACATATGATGCGCCTGCCGTGTACTGCTCATACTCTAGCTTAAATTGTTTTACAAGCGTTAAACACAGTTTGCAATACATATTTGTTTATTAATTTAGTAAAATATCTCTTCTTTAATACACACACACATATACACAGTGGATATAAAAAGTCTACACACCCCTATTAAAATGTCAGGTTTCTGTAATGCAAAAAAATGAGACAAAGATAAATCATTTCAGAACTTTTTCCACCTTTAATGTGACCTATAAACTGTACAACTCAATTGAAAAACAAACTGAAATCTTTTAGGTAAAGGGAAATAAAAAAATAAAAATAAAATAATATGGTTGCATAAGTGTGCACAACCTTAAACTAATACTATGTTGAAGCAACTTTTGATTTTATTACAGCACTCAGTCTTTTTGGGTATGAATCTATGAGCATGGCACATCTTGACTTGGCAAGATTTGCCCACTCTTCTTTGCAAAAACACTCCAAATCTGTCAGATTGCGAGGGCATCTCCTGTGCACAGCCCTCTTCAGATCACCCCACAGATTTTCGATTGGATTCAGGTCTGGGCTCTGGCTGAGCCATTCCAAAAATGTAATCTTCTTCTGGTGAAGTCATTCCTTTGATCATTTGGATATATGCTTTGGGTCGTTGTCATGCTGAAAGATGAAGTTCCTCTTCATGTTCAGCTTTCTAGCAGAAGCCTGAAGGTTTTGTGCCAATATTGACTGGTATTTGGAACTGTTCATAATTCCCTCTACTTTGAATAAGGCCCCAGTTTCAGCTGAAGAAAAACAGCCCCAAAGCATGATGCTGACATTACCATGTTTCACTGTGGATATGGTGTTCTTTTGGTGATATACAGTGTTCTTTTTGCGCCAAACATAGCTTTTGGAATTATTGCCAAAACGTTCAACCTTGGTTTCATCAGACCATAACACCTTTTCTCACATGCTTTTGGGACACTTCAGGTGTGTTTTTGCTAAATTTAGCTGGGCTTGGATGTTTTTCTTTGTAAGAAAAGGCTTTCGTCTTGCCGTCTATCCCAAAGCCCAAACATATGAAGAATACAGGAGATTGTTGTCACATGTACCACACAGCCAGTACTTGCCAGATATTTCTGCAGCTCCTTTAATGTTGCTGTAGACCTCTTGTCAGCCTCCCAGACCAGTTTTCTTCTCGTCTTTTCAATCAATTTTGGAGGGACATCAAGTTCTTGGTAATGTCATTGTTGTGCCATATGTTCTCCACTTGATGATGACTGTTCTCACTGTGTTCCATGGTATATCTAATGCCTTGGAAATTCTTTTGTACCCTTCTCCTGACTAATACCTTTTAACAATGAGATCCCTCTGATGCTTTGGAAGCTCTCTGTGGACCATGGCTTTTGTGTAGGACGCGACTAAGAAAATGTCAGGAAAGACTTACTAGAACAGCTGAACTTTATTCAGGGTTAATCAGAGGCACTTTAAATGATGTCAGGTGTGTACTGACTCTTATTTAACATGATTTTGAATGTGATTGCTTAATTCTGAACATAGCTACATCCCCAGTTATAACAACCACATTATTTTAGTTTTTTTTGTTTACTTCCCTCCACCTTAAAGATTTCAGTTTGTTTTTCTATTGAGTTGTACAGTTTATAGGTCACATTAAAGGTGGAAAAACTTCTGAAATGATTTATCTTTGTCTATTTTTTTTACATCACAGAAACCTGGCATTTTAACAGGGGTGTGTAGACTTTTTATATCCACTGTGTGTGTATATATATATATATATATATATATATATATATATATATATATATATATATATATATATATGTCTTTAATATACACACACAAACACACACATATATATATATATATATAAATAAATAAATGTCTTTAATATATATATATATATATATATATATATATACACAGTATATACGCATTCCATATCAGAGCCTGTTAATCTTGGTAAACAGATGTAAGTAAACCTAACAAAACATTAAAGAGGCATGAAAGACAAAATTAAAGTAAATTATGTAACAAAAACATTTCAATTTACTTTTTTTTTTACCGTTTTTACATTATTATTTTTCTCTTGGTATCCTTTGTTGAAAATCATACCCAGGTAGGCTCAGGAGCATCAATGCACAACTGGGAGCTAGCTGTTCAGCTAGCATCCAGTAGTAGAAGTAGGAATGAACTATATGCAAGTGCATTAATAAAATGCTTTAACAGATTAGTACATTTTCATTTTATACTTTTGTCTTTTTAAAGGAACATGAAACCCAAAATGTTCCTTTTATAATGCAAAGAAAGCGTATGTGTTTAAACAAACTTTCCAATCTACTTCTATGATGTGTGCAGCCACGTACCAGCAGCTAGCTCCCAGTAGTGCATTACTGCTCCTGAGCCTACCGAAATATACTTTTCAGCAAAGGATAGCAAAGAATGAAGCATATAAGACAATATCGGTAAACTGGAAAATTAAAATCCCCGTCCTTTGCAGGTCACATATTCAACCAGTTAATGTCTGAAATAAGGAGGATCTGCGACAAAGCACAATCTTTATTCTCCCAGACTAATTCAGCTCTCTAACATCGGAAAGAAACAAGTACGTCCAATTATAGAGATAAGAAGAAAAGAAGAAAACAAACCAGTTAGAATTCGGCAAAGCACCGAAATACAAAGTCCCTCAATCAAAACAAAACAGTTTTTCATAAAAATTTGATAATGCACCAATGCTATTTATTAAAATTTCATCATCATGCTGACTATTTATATTCAGTTTATGACACCCCTGAGTTATGAAAAATTAAAGCCATTGAGGCTATGCCTGTTCCAGACATCAAATACTGCAGCGCTAATAGAAAAACTTTCTACAACAAACACAACTTTCAGATTTCCTATTTTAACCCTTAAATTCACGTTAGGTATTTTGGTGCTTCCTGACTGCTATTAAACCTTTACAGATTAAATGAACAGGATACTGCGCAAAGAAAATGCTTTCATGTGTTCTATGCAAGAAATAATAAGATGTTCTAAGTATTTAGCCCACGTACAAAGGGTTAAACACACAGGGTTGGCTCCAGAAACACGTGACACTGACCTGCAGCTAGTTCCCAGTAGTGCATTACTGCCCCTGAGCCTACCTAGGTATGCTTTTCAACAAATGATACCAAAAGAACAAAGTAAATTTGATATGATAAATAAAAGCAAAAAGTTGAAGGAGGAACAAGCCAAATACACTGGTCTTACAAAAGTAAGGGAAATCAGCACTCTTGTCAATTAGAAAAATATGGATGTATCTTTATTAACTCTTTAATAATCATCAAAATACCCTCTATATCGCTGGTCTTTTAATGGTGCGCTATAACAGGGGACCTGCAGGAGACAGAGAAGTGGTGATAGCGGTTGAGACCTGCACTATTACGGCATAAATGCAGCCATTATTCAGTAATTGCTACATAGGTTGCTGAATAAAAAAAATGGGTCGGCTCCTAAGCTTACATTCCTGCTTTTTCAAAGAAAGAGACCAAGAGATCGAAGAAAAAATTAATAGGAGTAAATTAGAAAGTTGTTTAAAATTGCCTGCTCAATCTGAATCATGAAAGAAAAAATGTGGGTTTAATATCCCTTTAAGGGTGAAGGAAGTTTAGCTTTGGTTAATACCTACTTTTACATCACAATTATCAGTTACTACTAGGGTTGCCACCTCAACCTGTCTATATAGCTCCTCCCCTAACTGCCACCCCCAGTCATTCGACCGAAGACAAGCAAGAAAAAAGGAGAAACTATAGGGTGCAGTGGTGACTGTAGTTTAAAAATAAAAAACACCTGTCTTACAATGACAGGGCGGGCCGTGGACTGGATACACCACAAGAGAAATAAATTTATCAGGTAACCATAAATTTAGTTTTCTCTTGTAAAGGTGTATCCAGTCCACGGGTTCATCCATTACTTGTGGGATACCAATACCAAAGCTTTAGGACAAGGATGAAGGGAGGGACAAGGCAGGAACTTAAACGGAAGGCACCACTGCCTGCAAGACCTTTCTCCCAAAAATAGCCTCCGAAGAAGCAAAAGTATTGAATTTGTAGAATTTAGAAAAAGTATGAAGCGAAGACCAAGTCGCCGCCTTACAAATCTGTTCAACAGAGGCCTCATTTTTAAAAGCCCATTTGGAAGCCCCGGCTCTAGTGGAATGAGCTGTAATTCTTTCAGGAGGCTGCTGGCCAGCAGTCTCATAAGCCAAGCGGATTATGTTTCTCAGCCAAAAAGAAAGAGAAGTTGCCGAAGCCTTTTGGCCTCTCCTCTGTCCAGAGTAGACAACAAACAAAGCAGATGTTTGACGAAAATCCTTCGTAGCTTGTAAATAAAACTTTAAAGCACGAACCACATCAAGATTGTGTAAAAGACGTTCCTTCTTTGAGGAAGGATTAGGACATAATGAAGGAACAACAATTTCCTGATTGATATTCTTATTAGATACTACCTTAGGAAGAAACCCAGGTTTGGTACGCAAAACTACCTTATCTGCATGGAAAATCAGATAAGGGGAATCACACTGTAAAGCAGATAACTCCGAAACTCTTCAAGCTGAGGAGATAGCCACTAAAAACAGAACTTTCCAAGATAAAAGTTTAATATCTATGGAATGCAAAGGTTCAAACGGAACCCCTTGAAGAACTTTAAGAACTAAATTTAAACTCCATGGCGGAGCAACAGGTTTAAACACAGGCTTGATTCTAACTAAAGCCTGAAAAAACGCCTGAACGTCTGGAACCTCAGCCAGACGTTTGTGCAAAAGAATAGACAGAGCAGAAATCTGTACCTTTAAGGAACTAGCAGACAATCCTTTCTCCAATCCCTCTTGGAGAAAGGATAAGATTCTAGGAATCCTGACTTTACTCCATGAGTAACTGTTGGATTCACACCAATGAAGATATTTACACCATATCTTATGATATGATTTTCCTGGTGACAGGCTTTCAAGCCTGAATTAAGGTATCAATGACCGACTCGGAAAAACCACGCTTTGATAGAATCAAGCGTTCAATCTCCAAGCAGTCAGACGCAGAGAAATTAGATTTGGATGTTTGAAAGGACCTTGAAGTAGAAGGTCCTGCCTTAGTGGCAGAGTCCATGGTGGAGAGGATGACATGTCCACCAGACCTGCATACCAAGTCCTGCGTGGCCACGCAGGAGCTATAAAAATCACTGAAGCTCTCTCCTGCTTGATCTTGGCAATCAGACGAGGGAGCAAAGGAAACAGTGGAAACACATAAGCCAGGCTGAAGGACCAGGGCGCTGCTAGAGCATCTATCAGCGCTGCCTTGGGATCCCTGGACCTGGACCCGTAACAAGGAAGCTTGGCGTTCTGACGAGATGCCATGAGATCCAGTTCTGGTTTGCCCCATAGTTGATCCAACTGGGCAAATACCTCCGGATGGAGCTCCCACTCCCCCGGATGAAAAGTCTGCCGACTTAGGAAATCTGCCTCCCAGTTCTCTACTCCTGGGATATGGATAGCTGAGAGATGGCAAGAGTGAACCTTAGCCCATAGAATTATCTTTGAAACCTCCAACATTGCCAGGGGGCTCCTTGTACCCCCCTGATGGTTGATATAGGCTACAGTCGTGGTGTTGTCCGACTGAAATCTGATGAACCTGACCGCAGCTAGCTGAGGCCAAGCCTGAAGAGCATTGAATATCGCTCTTAGTTCCAGAATGTTTATCGGAAGGAGGGCTTCCTCCTGAGTCCGTGAACCCTGAGCCTTCAGGGAGTTCAAGACTGCGCCCCAGCCGAGAAGGCTGGCATCTGTCACTATAGTCCATTCTGGCCTGCGGAAATTCATTCCCCTGGACAGATGGACCTGAGATAGCCACCAGAGAAGAGAATCCCTGGTCTCTTGATCCAGATTTAGCAGAGGGGACAAATCTGTGTAATCCCCATTCCACTGATTGAGCATGCAAAGTTGCAGTGGTCTGAGATGTAGGAGGGCAAACGGAACTATGTCCATTGCCGCTACTATTAGGCAGATTACTTCCATACACTGAGCCACTGACGGCTGAGAAGTGGAATATAGAGCACGGCAGGAAGTTAGAAGCTTTGACAACCTGTCCTCTGTCAGAAAAATCTTCATTTCTACTGAATCTATCAGAGTTCCTAGGAAGGAAACTCTTGTGAGAGGGAAGAGAGAACTCTTTCCTTCGTTCACCTTCCACCCGTGAGACCTCAGGAATGCCAGAACAATGTCCGTATGGGACTTGGCGATTTGAAAATTCAACGCCTGTATCAGAATGTTGTCTAGGTAAGGAGCCACCGCTATGCCTTGTGGCCTTAGAACCACCAGTAGGGACCCTAGAACCTTCGTAAAGATTCTTGGTGCCGTGGCTAACCCGAAGGGAAGAGCCACAAACTGGTAATGCCTGTCTAGGAAGGAGAACCTGAGAAACCAATGATGATCTCTGTGTATCGGAATGTGGAGATAAGCATCCTTTAAGTCCACGGTAGTCATATATTGACCCTCCTGGATCATAGGTAGGATGGTTCGAATAGTCTCCATCTTGAAGGATGGGACCCTGAGAAATTTGTTTAGGATCTTGAGATCCAAGATTGGTCTGAAAGTTCCCTCTTTTTTGGGAACTATAAACAGATTTGAATAGAATCCCTTCCCCCTGTTCCTCCCTTGGAACTGGGTGGATCACTCCCATAACCAGAAGGTCTTGAACGCAACGTAAGAATGCCTCTCTCTTTATCTGGTTTGCAGATAATTGTGAGATGAAATCTCCCCTTTGGAGATGAGGCTTTGAAATCCAGAAGATATCCCTGGGAAACAATCTCCAGAGCCCAGGGATCCTGCACGTCTCTTGCCCAAGCCTATGCGAAGAGAGAAAGTCTGCCCCCAACAAGATCCGGTCCCGGATCGGGGGCTACTCCTTCATGCTGTCTTAGAGGCAGCAGGTTTTTTGGCCTGCTTTCCCTTGTTTCAAGCCTGGTTAGGTCTCCAGACTGGCTTGGACTGGGCAAAATTTCCTTTTTGTTTTGCAGTAGAGGAAGTTGAAGCTGCGCCACTCTTGAAGTTTCGAAAGGAACGAAAATTAGTCTGTTTGGTCCTTAATTTGTTGGACCTATCCTGGGGAAGGGCGTGGCCTTTTCCTCCAATAATATCAGAAATGATCTCCTTCAATCCAGGCCTGAATAGGGTCTGTCCTTTGAAGGGGATGTTGAGAAGCTTAGACTTTGAAGTAACGTCAGCTGACCAGGATTTAAGCCATAGCGCCCTACGTGCCTGAATGCCAAAACTTGAATTCTAAGCTGTTAGCTATGTTAAATGAAAAACGGTGTCAGAAATAAATGGCTAACTTTAGAGCTTTAAGCCTGTCTAGGATATCATCCAACAGGGTCTCCACCTGTAGAGCCTCTTCAAGAGACTCGAACCAGAAAGCCGCTGCAGCAGTGACTGGGGCAATGCATGCAAGAGGCTGGAGAATAAAACCTTGTTGAATAAAGATTTTCTTAAGGAAACCCTCTAATTTTTTATCCATTGGATCTAGGAAAGCACAACTGTCCTCGACGGGGATAGTTGTACGCTTAGCTAGGGTAGAGACTGCTCCCTCCACCTTAGGGACCGTCTGCCACGAGTCCGGTGAAGCGGCATCTATGGGAAACATCTTTTTAAAAGCAGAAGGGGGAGAGAACGGTACACCTGGTCTATCCCATTCCTTCGTAATAATTTCTGAAAACCTCTTAGAGATTGGAAAAACATCAGTGTAAACAGGCACTGCAAAGTATTTGTCCATTTTACACAATTTCTCTGGGACTACAATGGTGTCACAGTCATTCAGAGTCGCTAAAACCTCCCTGAGCAACACGTGGAGGTGTTCAAGCTTAAACTTAAATGCTGTCATTTCAGAGTCAGACTGAAGTAACGCCTTCCCTGAATCAGAAATGTCACCCACAGATAGAAGCTCTCCTGCTTCGGCTTCTGTACATTGTGAGGGTATATCAGACATAGCTACTAAAGCGTCAGAAAGCTCTGTATTTGTTCTAGCCCCAGAGCTGTCTCACTTTCTTTGTAACCCTGGCAGTTTGGACAATACTTCTGTGAGGGTACGATTCATAACTGCCGCCATGTCTTGTAAGGTAAATGCATTGGACGCGCCAGATGTACTTGGCGTCACTTGCGCGGGAGATATAGGTTCTGACACATTGGGAGAGCTAGGTGGTTTAACCTCCCTTTTGTCAGTCTGAGAAACCTCTGGTGATAAATCTTTAAAAGCCATAATATGATCTTTATAACTTATAGAAAGGTCAGTGCATTTGGTACACATTCTAAGAGGGGGTTCCACAATGGCTTCTAAACATAACGAACAAGGAGTTTCTTCTATGTCAGACATGTATAACAGACTAGTAATGAGACCAGCAAGCTTGGAAAACACTTTAATAAATGTGAAAAAGCAATTAAACAAAAACGGAACTGTACCTTTAAGAGAAAAAAACTACCACATAAACTGCAAAACAGTGTTAAAAAGTAGTAAACTCTACAAAATTTTTACAGTGTGTATAAGAGACTAAAGCAGCATTGCATCCACTTGCAAATGGATGATTAACCCCTTAGGCCCAAAACTGGATTAGAAAAACGGTAAAACCGTTAAAAAACAGTCAAACACACTGCCACAGCTCTGCTGTGGCTCCTACATGCCCTTAAACATGATTTTTGCAGGAAAAAAACCCTCTATAGTGGTCCTAGATGCCAGAGGACTCCTTTAGGGAAGCTGGATGTCTCAGTCTGGATATCAACTGCGCATAAAGTGCGCAAAAATAGGCCCCTCCCACCATGCACTCAATGTCAGAGGGCCTTAAAAAAGTACTCCTAGGAGTAATCTAATAAGCCATGTGGAAAACTAGGCCCCAAATAAAGATTTATCACCCGTTTTTTCTGTTAAGTTATGCAAACGTTTTTACACTAAGTAATATGAGAGTTATCATGAATATTACCCTTATCTTGTAAGCATGATCCGAGTCATCGTTAAATCACTGTATCAGGCTTACCTCAAATATACGAGGCACTGTCAGCATTTTTGTTGACCTTATCATCTCTCTAGACAAAAATATACTGAACATACCTCAAAGAAGGTGAACTGCAAACCGTCCCCCCAACTGAAGTTTTCTTTCCATACTCTTCAGTTATGTGTGAGAACAGCAATGGACCTTAGTTACAAACCGCTAAGATCAGCAACCTCCAGGCAGATTCTTCTTCAAATTTCTGCCTGAGAGTAAAACAGTACAACGCCGGTACTGTTTAAAAATAAACTCTTGATTAAAGGTAAAAACTACACTAAGTCACCACATATCTCTTGATACTTCCTTTCTTGTCGAGAGCTGCAAGAGAATGACTGGGGGTGACAGTTAGGGGAGGAGCTATATAGACAGCTCTGCTGTGGGTGTCCTCTTGCACATTCCTGTTGGGAAGGAGAATATCCCACAAGTAATGGATGAACCCGTGGACTGGATACACCTTTACAAGAGAAACAAAGTAAACTATGATTAAGTTTGATGCTTACAACATGTTTATGCTCTCCTTTTGCCATCTCTCACTGTGCCAGCCTGATAGCGATCCACACAACACATATACTAACTACTGTACGGCATTAGCAAACGTACACAGTGCCCATCACCCCTTCCTCACTGGACAGATATGAGACCTATGTTTTGAGTAAGACAAATAGGCAGCACTTAGGAAAGGCAACTCTATGCTGAGCCTGGGCTTCCTCACTGCACAGCCTAACTACCTCCTGGAGACCCCCTTTCGATAGGCCCTAGGAAACCTAGCTAGTTCTCCAGGAGCCCTGAGGTAGTGGATAGGACTGACAATTTGTTGGTCATAGCTATTGCACATGGATAGTTTGTGTTCCGGTTCCCAGATTAGAAACTATGAAGGGTGGAACAACTGAACTCCTTGACAAATGAAGTGACAGACACTTGTCACAAAAAACAAGGGGTTAGACGAGGTCCATATTGCAGAAGTCCCTTGACCCATATCCCTAAACAGATGTTTGGGACATTAAAATCAGGCATAGTGAATGAGAACATAAAAGTAGAATGGTGGGAAAATTCATACTCCACCATAATAGAATTATGGTCACTCCCCGGCCTTGACTGTTACCCCAATTTTGTAGACTCTAAGTCCAATTCCCCCCCCCCCCCCGGTGTAACACCACAGTTTACTAAAAGTAAGCAAGAGAACGCATATTCACTTGACAAATCCCTGTATATATTATATTGTGCTTATATTTTTCAGCGATAAGCTATTGACGCGGTAGACTCAGCTGACATATAATACAGCTTGTCTCTCTGACCGACTCTAGGAGACCTCTTTTTTTTTTTTTTTTTTTAGAAAATGGAGCCTAGTCTCCGATTTGTTTCCCTAAATACAAAGGGTTTGAATGCCCCAACTAAGAGGAGTTTACTGCAAATTTTTCTGAGGAAACTCCATAGCGATGTATCTTTTTTACAAGAAACGCACTGGGCTACTGATAAGGTTCCAAACAAAGTTTAAGCAATACTCAAGAGTGTTCAATTCAGTCTATCACGAGAAGAGCAGAGGACTCTCTATTCTGATAAGCAGAGATGTAGCCTTTCACCAAATCCATATAGAGCATGACCCGGAAGGCAGATTTTTAATATTAGTCTGTAAAATTAACAACCAAATATATACCCTTGTGAACATCTATGCCCCGAACCAGGGGCAAGTACAGTTCCTAAGCAAGATTCTGCACCTTACCGAAAAACTACGTCAAGGCACTCTAGTATTGAGAGGTGATTTTAATTTAGTGTGGGATCCACTAACTGATAAAAAAAATGACACTTGACGCTTATTCCACATATACAGCCCCCAAATTCAGACACTTCATACATCAGTTCTCACTGTATTATGTGTGGAGATCATGCCACCCAGACTCTAGAGACTACTCCTACTTCTCGCCCCCACATCGCTCGTATTTGCGCCTGGATTATTTCTTTGTGGATTCTTGGACCATGAATATGTTCTCGGAGTCCAGAATACAAAGCTGCTCTTGGTCAGATCATGTGACATTCTTGCTAAAAAAGGATGGGTCGAGATCGGCTAGACCAGCCTGGAGACTTCCCAATTTTCTTTGGGAAGACGCAACCTTTTTACCAGACTTGACTAAGAAAACTGATGATTTTCTGACGACTAACCCTGTAAATCAGACATCCCATCAAATCCAATGGGCTGCTCTAAAAGCCTATTTGAGAGGATTCTACATATCCAGGGCGACGGCCTTAAGAAAAGAACGAGGAGCCCCATTAGGCAAACTGATATGTGACTTAAGAGTAAAGGAAAAAGCAGAATAAAATAGCCCCTACCCAAACTTACTCCTGAAGAATCAAATCAAAAACTTAGAACTGGAAAGAATCAGACAGGTATTCTCAAAATTTAAACATATTATGTACTACAAAAGTAACAAAACAGATTCAATGCTGGCAAAAAAACTCAAGAATCATATGGCAGCATCTAGGATATCATATGTTGATCAGGATAGACATAAAGCTTACGCACCAGATGCTATAAGGAAAACCTTCGCAGACTTCTATAGAAATCTGTACAATATTGACACCTTTGAAAAACCAAAGGCGGATGTGTCCTCCTATTTACATAAGCTGAAGCTGCCCATGCTGTCAGAGGAAGATGGCAATAAGTTAGTGAAGCCTTTCTCTACGACGGAGATAAGGCAGGCAATTAAACAACTAAAAAATAATAAGGCACTGGGACCAGATGGTTTCCCGGGCCAACTGTACAAAAAACTAAACCCACAGTTACAAAATATTCTATGTCAAGTGTTTAATGAAGTGAAGTCAGAAGGCCAGATTCTAAAAGAAAAAAGCCTGGAAAGGATCACTCTTATTGTAGTAATTATAAGGCCTATCTCCCTGATAAATGTAGATACGAAGCTGTACTCTAAATTAATAGCAGATTGTCACGAATGTTGCCATCTCTGATCCAGGTGGACCAGGTCGGCTTCGTGCATGGCCGACAAGGACCCGACAATACTCGGAGACTGCTTACAGTCTTCACTGAGGCAAAAAGAACTAAGGTACCCCTGATGGCCCTGTCACTTGATGCGGAAAAGTGTTTGACAGGGTCAGATGGGATTACCTATGGGAGGTCTTGAAGGCTTTCGGATTCCCGGCACAGGCGATAACTTTGATTAAGGTCTTTTATTCACAACCATGTGCTAAGGTAAGAGGCATGGGTTTCTTTTTCCCAGAGATCTCCATCACTAACGGTACTAGGCAGGGTTGTCCCCTGTCCCCTCTGTGTTTTGCCCTTGCTATGGAACCGCTTGCGCAGCCAATCCGTTACTCGTCCGATATATCTGGAATTCTCATGGGTTGTCGATAAGAATTTTTTTTTAATATGTGGACGATTTCATGTCACCCTCCTTACAAATCCCATTTCCTCAGTATGTTCACTGTTTCAACTACTAGAATATTTTAGTACACTCAGTTATTACAAAGTGAACTTGACCAAAACGGAAGCATACTGTGTTAATGTTCCTCAGGAACAAATGGCCATTCTACAGCATAGATACGACTTCCAGTGGTCTACGGACTGTATGACGCACCTGGGCATAAAATTGAGTGCAGATATCGACAAGGTAATAAAACTAAATTTTGACGCCCTGATTGAGGAACTTAAAACTTTGACTAATAGATGGGACTATAAGGAGATTTCCTGGTTAGGACGGGTGGCAACTATAAAAATGTCTTTGCTCCCCAAGGCTCTATACCTGTTTAGATGCATTCCCCTGAATGTTCCTCATGTCATACTACAGCACATTCATCAGATCTTTACCAGCTATGTCTGGATGAATAAAACCCCTAGAATCAGTCATAAGATCATGAAGAGAGAATATACGCAAGGAGGGGTCTCCTCTCCCAATATTTTCTTATATCATGAGGCAATGAGACTATCGCAGATAACAGCATGGGGTCCGTGTGCAGAGCAGCCGGGATGGTATAGATTGGAGGAACTCTCCTTGCCGTTGGGTATGGACCTCTCAAATACTCTTTGGGTTCCAAGCTATAGACCCTTGACTAAGAGCATAGAGAATCCTATAGTCCATCAGAATATCCATATGTGGCATGGTCTCAGGCATCACTTAGAGATTGCTCCACACCCGTCCCCTATTCACCAATTGAGAGGATTAATGTGGGACCTTCCCAATATGCACACAGAATATACTAACAGTGAACTGATGACGGTCCCTCCGCAAGTTACAAACTTGCTCATCGACCCTCCGCTCTGGTTACAATTTGAATGTTATAGACTACTTAGCTTGATGAACTCTTGGAAATTTTCCGGACAAAACAGACAATATTCTAAATGGGAGGAGAGATGGCAAGGAGGCCTAGGGACCTATAAACCCCTCACATTCCACTATAAGGCCCTAATAAAGGATCATTCTTTAGGCCTATCTAGACAGATAAAATTGTGGTGCAGGGAACTTCATCTAGGGTTAACAGAGTTAGACATAAGCAAGGCGGTGACTCTTACAAAAAAAAAAAACAATTAATTGTGTGACCATATTTGAAGGCTACATTAAGCTACTGCTGAGATGGTATAGGGTACCTACCGTATTATCCAGGATGTTTGAGGGATCTTCCCCAAAATGCTGGAGGCAATGTGATGAAGAGGGCTCTGATCCCCATATATGGTGGACATGCCCAAAGTTGAGAACTTTATGGCAGGATGTTGAGACTTTACTACATTCTATAAATATAGATGTGACGCTGACTCCCCAACATACGATCTTTCATGTTTTTGATGATGGGCTACCTATATACTCTAAACAACTTGCAATATATATATCATCTCTGCGACCAGGCTGTGCATCTCCAGAGCTTGGAAGCAAATGGAACCACCTTTGCTAACGGATGTATGTGAGGTGGTACACTACTTGGCCAAAATGGAAAAGCTTGTATACAGCTCACTTGAGCGCATGGATGATTACTGGGCGATTTGGAATGGTTGGCTCCATAACCAGTAATAATAATTGGAACTCTAGGCTGAGATAGTCATCCTGAACTTCTGATAATGTGATGAACTGAACACTAGCACTACTCATAACTCAGGAGAAGATGGCGGTCTTCCTGCTGTAGCCCCCTTCTCTGGGTGTGGTTGGGTTTTTTTTTTTCTCTCCCCTTTCCCTCCCCGCCCTCACCCAGAATATGTCTTCCTTTCCTATACCCTCACTTTCCTTCCCTCTTAAAAGTATATAATTTTTGATAAAGGTCAGAGAGCTAAAGGAATATCTTAATATGTTAGCACGTTCTTAATTGAGGATTTCATGTTGATTTTTCTTCCCTATCCCCCCCAGTGTTGGGGAAGGATTTAAGAAACAAAAATAATAACAAAACGTGAGGTTTTTCCTAGGAGGCTAGGTATAGATGCAATAGGATCTCTTAATGACTTTATAGATATGTACAGGATTTTTCAGAACTTATATGTGGTCCTTTCATGCTGGTTGTATAATGAATGTAGTTTCATTGCGATTACGGCCATTTTCTGTGTGAAATGCATTCTACCAAATGTATATTAAATTTATTGTATGTATAACCTCAATAAAAACTTTTGGAAAAAAATAATAATAATTAAGGTTGGATCAGATACTAATGTACTTGAATATCAGATCACATTTTCCATAGAAATGTACTGCTTAGCAAAATACTCAAATCTCTTACATCTTTCACTATCAAAAAGGACTTTAACACTGTGCACCTAAAGCAGGGGTATCAAGCTCACTGGCCAAGTGTTGTTCTCCCATGGGGGACACTTGAACCAAGGAAGTGCTCCGGAGCTGGATATACCCGTATTGTGCCACATATAGGCCGTACCTGATTACAGGCCGCACCCTTAAAGTTTGGTGCCATTTTGAAGAAATTTAATTTTTATGTAAAGGAGAAACAGATTACAACATAATGTTTAGAAAAAGCCACCAAAGAATTTGCACGATAATCAGGACCATGGTGAGTGGTAATTATTCTCCTGCAGGTGTACTCAGTAATTTAATCGCACCTTTTCGCAAACTGCATTCTGCCTCATTTCCTTTTAGACACATAACTTTTTCCAATATTTCCCCTGCAAGATACAGACACATTACACTATAACCACTATCAAACAAATAGGACACAGCACTTAAAATGGCAAGTTACCTGCAAAGAGCTGCTCCTTGGTTATTGTCCAAAGCGTTCTGCAGTATGTTAATCCAAAATGTAGATAAACAAGCTCCAAAGATTTGACATGCAGGGAAACCGCACAGGTCGCACACCCCAATTGCCGGCTCTGCACACTATCATATCTTCAAACACCTTCACAGCAGTGGCTCCTGCATATGAGCATAAACTGTTGCAATCCTACCTAACCTACCCAACTCTGGCGGACTACAACACCCATAATGCCACAGGGTGCACCGTAAGTTCGTCTGTACTGCGCATGTACGATTCTGCCGAAAGCACCCAATTATAGGCCGCGCCACAAATTTAAAGCTACAAATCAAGGGAAAATAGTGCGGCTATATGCGGAACACTACAGTGTTAAGAACTGGAAGTGACATTTACCCAAGTAGTAGTGCATGGTGGGAGTTGTAGCCCACAATAGACATACACAGTGTATATTTATCTTGTGAGTGCCAAGTGAAGTGATCATTCTGGAACTGTATAACAGAGTAAAAAGTTATATTTATCCAAGCAGTGCATGGTGGGACTCTACACTGGCCACTTTATATTTATCTTGTGAGTGCCTATATAGAATATCGACTAGTCACACCTCTGAGAAACCTAATTTTTTTAAATGATTTACCTAGTAAACAAGGGAGGGCCAGATGAAACTATCTTAAAGGCCACATATGGCCCAGGGGCCGGTACTTTGAATCCATTGACCTAAAGACTTCAATGCTTGAGAAACAAAAAAGGTATCACATGATATGAATTTATAACAAACACAACAACCAGATATGGCTGATGTTTTTAAAGCAGAATAAATAGCAGATCTGGTTTTCTATGCTGATGTCAATTTTTATGTTTTTACATTTCTATTAAGTGCAGAATATTGGCACTGATGCAGCACAAAGCAGTAATGTAATTTCTAAGAATTATAGCACCAATTGCTCTGAATGAAGAACAATGGGCCTTGCTTGCTCAGGGAATTACTGGCCTTAACAATGCTTTTAAAAGCAGACTACCCACACAATAAATATGAGAAGGAGAAGTACAAATGTATTTGCTGTCATTTGAACTGATACAACGTATTAGAAAAGTGTAAGTTTTCACTTAATAGAAGAACAATTACCTTTAAATAGCAGAATCTCACCTCAGTAAACAGCACAGACATAAGCCAGTTAATGGAAACATTGCGTTTGAACAGAGGCTTCTATGGTAGTGAATTCTATTCCAGTTCAGGAAATCTCTTGAAATGTATTTGTGATATTCTTATATAGGGGGACAAATTGTTCCTTTCAATGAAACAAGTAGGTACTGAGAAAGAGGATAAAACAAAGCAGAAACCTCTATCAGAGTCTGTAACAAGTCTCTAATTAAATGGAGATAGAGATTTACAGAGTGTGATAGACATACATTTAGTTAGTGTGTGTGTGTGTGTGTATATATATATATATATATATATATATATATATATATATATATATATATATATATATATATATATATACACATACACACATACATATACATACATACACATACATACATATATATATATATACACACACACACACACATATATATATATATATACACACACACACAGAAG
>NC_069504.1:45555685-45579910 GCF_027579735.1 Bombina bombina | reverse complement strand
CAAATCTGACATGAAATGAGATATATCTTAAGCAATTGTGAACATAGAATCAAACTCAAATCTTTAAATCATTGTAAAATATTTTTTTTTATTTCATAGGGACTTTAAGATTCCACAAGGTCATCACGTGGGGTTTACACTCTACTCCACTCGGAGGAGGTAAAAACACCCATAATATACTCAAGCTTTAATCCTTCTCACTCTGCAAGAATGCCTCATTTAAATTTTTGCTTCCAAGATGGAGTGAGGTCAATTCTGAAGTGCTGATCTACGCTTCCTTGCTAAGGGCTCTCTAACACATCTGAGACTCAATAACAAAGGACAGCAAGGAAGACAGGAATATCCGCCAGGCAGTGAGAATCTTCTCCAAGTGTGGAAATGTTGTAGGTCTCCCAGGTGAAATGCGGATTAATCTGATAATCCCCTAGCCTAGAGTGTGCTGCTCCTTGTGTGATCATTGGCACTGTGCTTGCAGTACCTTGTATGGGCCCATCTACTGAAAACAGTCATTTGCAGCTGAGTTAAAGTGAATGTGTGCCTGGTTTTAAAAATCCTATTAAAAACAGTGGCACTTTCATTCATCAAACTATACATTTCACTAGTTTTGTTAAAATACCTTTTATTCTTGAAAGCCGCTCCAGCGCTTCCCCTGCCCATCGCAAGCCTCTTCATACGCCAGCAATGACAAATCGTGCTTCCTCCAATCACGGGTATCCCCCCAGAGCAAACATTGCCTGAGGCCAAGCCGTGATTGGAGGAAGCCCGATTCGTCATTTTTGACATATGAAGAGGCTTGCAACGGGCGGGGGAAGCGCTGGAGCGGCTTTCAAGAATAAAGGGAAAGTATTTTAACAAAATTAGTGAAATGTAAAGTTTGATGAATGGAAGTGCCTCTGTTTTTAATAGGATTTTTAAAAACTGGGGACACATTCGTCAAACTTTATATTCACTTTTAAGCTCTCTAGGCAAAGATGCTGACAGGTACATTTCCCCCTTATGGTGTAATGGTAGCCTACCAGCTATACATAGCCTGTGAACATATACACAAACACCAAACAACTTCTACAGCAGTTTTGGGAACTTTTTTTACCCCTGTGTGAGATTAGCATGACCGGATGTAGCACTCTACGTTGTAACTGGATAAGCTTAACGCTCTCTGTTTCTTACTTGTGCTGAATGTGCAAAATATTACATTTTTGATGCGCTAACCTGTTTATTCTAAGTGTGCCAATGTGTCGGAAGAAGCTCTCCAAAACTGGTGGAGGCGGTGAGACTTTCTAGGAATATTAGAGCTTACCAAAAATGTTTGAATTACTAATTCAACTATCTGCTGTGTTTAAGGGACATAAAACCCAAAAGTTTTCTTTCGTTATTCAGATGGAGAATACAATTTTTTAAAAGTTTCCAATTTACTTTCTATTATAAAATGTGCTTTGTTCTTGTTATTTATTGTTGAAGAGATACCTAGATAGATAGGTAGCATGCAGGAAATAGTGCTGCCATCTAGTGCTCTTGCTAATGTCTAACATTGGTATAAAACAGCTGCCATCTAGTGCTCTAGCTAATGTATAACATTGTTATAAATCTGCTGCCATCTAGTGTTCCTGCTAATGTCTAACATTGTTATAAAACAGCTGCCATCTAGTGCTCTTGCTAATGTCTAACATTGTTATAAAACTACTGCCATCTAGTGCTCTTGCTAATGTCTAACATTGTTATAAAACAGCTGCCACCATCTAGTGCTCTTGCTAATGTATAACATTGTTATAAAAACTGCTGCCATCTAGTGCTCTTGCTAATGTATAACATTGTTATAAAACTGCTGCCATCTAGTGCTCTTGCTAATGTCTAACATTGTTATAAAACAGCTGCCATCTAGTGTTCTTGCTAATGTCTAACATTGTTATAAAACAGCTGCCATCTAGTGCTCTTGCTAATGTCTAACATTGTTATAAAACTGCTGCAGGCACGTGCACACTCCTGAACTTACCTTCCTGCTTTTCAACAAGAAAAGGAAGAAACTTTGAAAAAATAAGTAAATTGGAAAGTTGTTTAAAATTGTATGTTCTATCTGAATCATAAAAGTGCTTATACCTCAATATCATTTACAGTTTACCCTTTACGGTTTATTTCGTTTTACACTGTGCCTTTCTGCTTTCTGACATTGTTTAACATCCATACTCGATGCCTTTTATATTACTTCTGTGCAGATGAAACAACATCTTTATCCTTAAAGTATTTCCCTAATCCTACCCTACTATAATCTAGCAAAATGGTGCATTTCAGGTCTCTGGACCATCAGCTGACTCTTTGGCGGGGTGATCTACTGATCATTTAATTCCTTCTAGCGGTTTACTTTGTAAGAACATTTCAGTGTGTCCACCTGCTAAGCTATGTACCTCATCTGCTTAGTCTGTCTCTAATCCTAGACAGTGTTTTGTAGTTCTGCCATTAAGAGTGTGTTAAGGGGTCTACCGTTTTCCAAGGTTATACCCTAGAAAGGTCTAATGAACTTTCTCCTAAATTCAAGAATGCTATAAACTCTGAGCCAATGGCTGCCATCTCTCCAGCAGTTACATTCACACACATGCAAGGGCAGAAGGTGATACTTCAAAGGCCGTCGGATACAGAGAAACAGGTTACATTTGAATCTGAAGATTGCTTTTCTGAGGATGGTTTCTCAGGAACTCAGGACCCCTCCCCTGAAGCAGTGGCAGAGGATGTGGCCTTTAATTTCAGGCTAGAGCATATTCATGTACTGTTATGGGAGGCAAAGTGTTTTGGATTCAACCACTCTGGTCAAGCCATCTGTTAAAAAGATTGATACATTATTTAAAATGGCTTTTAAACCTTCTTAGTGCCCGATTCAGTTGCTGACCTAGTAAGGAATGGAATAAACCAGGTATGCCTTTTATTTATCACCAAAAGATAACGGCACAGGTGTAAAACTTTAGAATTTACTTTATTACTTCTTCTTAAAACATAGCATATTATTAAAAACACAGCACAAATCTGATAGACATGTCTAACATGTTTCGGCTTCAGTTAGCCTTAATCATAGACTCTACTTGTCATAACCAATTGGTGTCTTATTTCACTCCCTTTGTGTTGATTGGTTGTCTGTGTTAAGTATTCCTAATTCCTTTTCCCTATTTGTCTGAGGAAACTGGTTGCTTAGTGGTGCTCACCTAAAGGATATTTTATTACATGAACCGATTGGATATACTATTTTAGTAATGTTAGATAAGATAACATATATGCACAATTCCTTTGCAGTCGTTACCAATGCTTCTAGCTGGTTAGCAAAGTTTTTAAAATGCATTATTTTGCTTTTGTTGTTTAGTAATTTCCCATTGCTACCTTTAGCATTCTATCTTCCTACTCTCATTACATTGTATTTCCATAGTTGGACATACACAATCTTGTGTATGTTTCTATATATTTGTACACACATATTCCCCATTGTTACTATTATTATTGTGGATTTATCAAACAGAATTACTGATCAGGTATCAAAGGTGGGGGCACCTTCTAATCCCTCCTGGTTGTTATCAGTGATGTCTATTATAATGTTACCCTTAAAGTAGTGTTTTTATCTATTTGTTGGCATAACTTAGGGGCAGTTTGGAAAATACAAATGGAACACAGTACCTTTGTTATATATTGGATTCTCAATTATTTATTGCCAGTGATTAATGCCTTTTATTTGTCTGCTAAGAAGGCCATATTTCCTTTTCCTTATACAAAATTAAGGGTAAACTAAAGCTGAAGGAGCAATATCTACTCTTGTTTGGAAGAATACCGTTCCATTAGAGGTTAGTGCCTCCTTCAAGGATACTAAAGATAGAAAACTTGAAAGCTTTCATAGAAGATCCTCTCAGCTTTCCAGGGTTTATGTTTTGACCAGCTGTCAAGGTAGATGCAGCGACTACAATCTACTGTGAAAAACTTTTCAGAGCTTGTTTTTAGTGAAGCAACCTTGGGGGAGATCCAGGATTGTTTGAAGCTCCTAAGAATCTGCATTAATGCAAAGAGTGCTGCTATGGCTGTTTTGGGAAGGTGAGCTTTTTAGTTTAAATCTCAGTCTGCTTGTAATCCCCTCCCCCCCCCCCCCTCATTTTCCAGGTAAAATCCTGTTTGGCTCAGGAATAGATGCAATTATTGCCACAGTCAATTGATGTAAGGGAGCTTTCTTGCCACAAGCTAAAAAGGACAAGCATAGGCCCTCAGGACATTTCTGCTCCTTTCAGCAGTCTAAAAATCAAAAAGCTCCAACTTCCTATTCCCAGCAATCTGGTACACCCAAAACTTTAGACCATTTTCTGGTCTAAAGCCAAGAAGACTAAATTCTCAGTTGTATCAAATAAGCTTTTGAACAAAACATCAGCGAGTAAAATTCCTCCTGACATGAATTCTACGACAATTTGAACTATTCTTTTTTTAGGTGCAGGAGGGGTCAGTTTATGTCTACTATTGAGTTAAAAGATGCTTTTTTCATATTCCCATCCACAAAGATCATGTCAAATTACAAGATTTGGCTTCCTAGAATTACCAGCTTGTGGTGCTTCCCTTTTGGCTTGCCACTGCCCCCAGGGTATTTTCCAAAGTTCTAGGGGTCATATTGAGAATAGTGTGAGCTCAGTGAATCTCTGTAGCACCCAATCTAAAGGATATTCTGGAGAAAAAACTCTCTAAGACAGCACCAGGCATTCTATTGCCAGGCTTTCAAATTCAAAGTTTTAAGATCCTTATGAAAAATAAGGTCCCTGAGAAAAAAAAATCCTTTCTGAAAGTTGCCAAGGGCGGGCACCAGGACATTTGCATTTGATCTGCAAACCAAATCCTGTGAGGCCATGCTAGAGCAAGCAGAATTACTTAAGCTTGTTCTTGCTTGACCACCCTGGATAGCAACACAAAGGAAATATGTAAATCAGGTTGAATGACCAGGAAAACACTAATGCATCTATTAGATCTGCCTAAGGATCTAGAAACCTGTACAATATGGGAGCAGCTTGTGATTCAGACCAGAAACCATAATATCTCTCTTTGACAAGTCCCAATGTGTCCCTATCTGGTCGAAAACCTCCAGGTTGAAATACCACTCCCCTGGGTGAAGATACTGGTGACTGAAAAAGTCTGGAATTGAAGATTACTGCCGGATGTTGGCCCAATTTTGGAGAGCCCTGAAGATTGTGTGAAGCCCCAGAAAAATGGCATCCAAGATAAAAAGCTGCAAATAACCAGTGAAGTCAGGGTGAAACCCTGACACCTGCTGTTACAGAAGGTAAGGTTAGAGCGCCAGAGTACTGGACTGAAAACCACTGCATAATGTGAACCATTTTAACTGCTGGGTCAAAAAAAAAAGCTGTTTGCAGTTCTTAAAGCAATCATTGATCTCTTCAAAAGCAGCTTCCCCAGAAAGGAGTTCAGAGAAGTTGTCACACCAGACTGCAGCAGCTGCAGCTACACTAACAGCAGGCCTAAACATAAGGCGTATAAGCTGGAAGAACCACCAGTGAAAGCACTCAAGATTTATATCAAGGGGTCCTTAAAAGAGGTGCTATTCTCTAAAGGAATTGTAGTCCACCTGGCAAGAGTGGATATAACTGCACCCCCCTATATTTAGAGAAGGAAGGGGAAACATAGTTTTGAACTTAGTGAAGCTTATTCCATTCCATAGAAATTATATCAGAAACTGAATCAGGCACAGGAAAAAGTATTCTTAAAAAGGCTGCTTGTCTGTAGAAGTAAAATCCTCTACTTCAAAAGCAATTAAAACCTCCCTTAATAGAGCAGAAATTAAGCTTTTTCAATTCTCAGAACTCAGATTGCAAACTGCCACATATCTGTCCCTAATTGGCCCCAACAGATATGATCACATTAGAAACTGCAAATCAATGTAAACTACTCTAGTGGCTAGTCCTGATTAGCTCCTCCAAATGAGGCAAGTGGTGGGTGGAGCTTGGCAAATAAGAACTGCAGCAATCATGGCGTTACTGTGTTCTTAAAAAAAATGTACACTCGTCCTGTATGCCAATGTATTGCAATACAGCAGAAATGTGTTCATTGTCCCTTTATTTCCAACCAGTGAACAGTTGCATTGCCTACCTTAATGCGAGAAAAGATATTAGATCCAGGATATAGTGGCAAACTAAAATCTTTGACAGCTGTTCCCTGGAGCAACGTGATAGAAACATCAGATAAGACGCAAGTTTTGTATGGAACAGAAACATTTAGATATCACTCAAGATGACAGCAATGAGCATAAGAGGCCTTATGAATATGGAAAACCCATAGGGGCTACAGATACAATGATACAACGCTTGGACATTTAAATGATCAATTCCGCTGACACCTCAAGGGAGACTGTCAAATCCAACATGCTCCGGACCCATTACCAAGATTCATTTCTTACACAGTTGAAGGTTGGTAGAAATTGTAATTCAAATAGGGTCATGTCATGTTAGGGACTAAAATAAAGGTAGATGAACAGAAATAAGGTGAGGGATGCAACGAACTGTAGAGAATTCAGAAGGTAACATTATATAGTATTGTTACCAATGTTATAAGTCAATCAATCACTAGGTATCTCAAAATCCATCAAACCTCCATACTTAAAGGGACAGTAAAACTTTGTAATTACAAGACATTTCTGTCTTGCTACAGAATAAAAGATCAGCCAAGCCTAAACATTTTAATACAAAAAACTTGTTTGCTAAACATTGTTTTTCAATAGCCAAAATCCCCCATCATTTTCCTTATTTGGAGGAGCCAATCTGGTCTTTGTCAAACAAGGCTAATCACGGTCATAATGTTAGCCCAAAGTGCATTATTTTGCTGCTGTTATCTGCTAAAACCAATAAAGGAAAGGTATGTGTCAAGGTTAGCCTTGAGAAGTCTACAGTGAGACTTTCTAGCTCTGAGAATTAGAAACTCGACAATTTGTAGAGTAAAATTAAATGAAGAGGACAAAACAGATAATGAAAATATATTGCAGTTGTTTCATTATGCATATCTAGATATTTTACCTACACATTTTAAGTTGTTTACTTTCCCTCTATTCTTACTTTCACATAAAAATAGCTCCAATCTTTACCACTTTCTCAAACAATACGACAATAAAAATACATTAATAAAAAACTCTCAGATGTATAACTACTTTTTTTATATCCTTACTGGCTTCTAACTAGCAGGTCAGTGTTTGTCCTGAATACTTCCCCCAGGTTCACCTTCATTATTTGATGCTCCTCATCTGCTGCCTTGTCCAATTAGCCCTTCTCTGGTACCTTATTTCCTACTGAACACAAATCTCTTGGTATCCTTTGTGAAAAAGAATACCTAGGAAGACTCAATGTACTATTGTGAGCTAGCCAGTGATTGGTTTCATTATCTAAATCTTCAGCCTAGGGCCTGTCACGGATTGACCAGTAACAGGTAGTATGATGTCTCTCAAAAGGAAGAGAGAGGTAGAGCGGTTAGTGAAAATCCCTTTAATTACAACATTTAATCTACATTACTTAAAAGGGACAGTCAAGTCAAAATTAAACTAGCATGGGTCAGATAGAGCACACAATTTTAAACAAAATTCTAATTCACTTCCATTATCTAAATGTGCACAATCTTTTTATATGCACAGTTTCTGAGGCTCCTACTGAGCTTGTGCATTTTGTGATTGGCTGATGGCTGTCATATGATGCATTAAGAAGGAAAATGCAACTAACGGACATTTATCAGAAATAAATCTACTACTCATTTGAAACTCAAACTAAGTGCTTTTGCATTGTATTTTTATGCATTTATTGATTATGTAATTCTACTCTGTTTGAACAGGAGAAGTGGACCGAGCGCTACACCCAGGGCCTTAAGCTTACTAACTATATAGCCTCCTAGTAGGCTAACAATACAAAAGTTAAAATGGGGAGAGAGTAAGCGCTAAAAAGCTTAAAAGGCTAGTAAAAGGTACATTTTAATACATATAAAAATTTACAAATGGCAATCAGACGCATGGATCCATGTCTGACTTAACAAAAAAAATATATATATATATAATAAACAAATCTAAAAATATCTAAAAATATCCAATGGAGTATAGCATGTGACGCTGACTTAGTGAGCCAGTGATGAGGAGTTAGGACATGTACATTCAATAATATAAACAACCTAAGTGAGTGATTGAGTGCACACAATAGCTTTCAACAAAGAAAAATAGCATTCACAAAAAATAGTGTTCACAAAAATTGGCGTACATAAAAAATGTTCAAATGTTCAACCGGTTATATGTAAGTGAATCCAGTAGTGTTTCCTCCAAAGTGACGTGTAGAAATATAACGTGAAGTCAATAATAGTAGAATGTAAACGTTGAGTGGGTCAAATTATTGTGATTCAGCTGCTAAATTAAAAAATTGTAAATCCGTGAGGTGTATAAAAATAACTTGTGAAAAAATCCACGTGGAAAACTTGAATTCAAATGATAAACAAAGGTCAAAAATCAAAAGACAAAAATCAAAAGACAAAAATAGAAAATCAGTGATAATATTAAAAAGCACTAAAGATCTAGTGAAAACAAATCCTTAATTCAGATGTTAAAAATTCTTGGTAAGATCCATAACAAACAAATACATCGATAAAATACCTAAAAGGGAACAAAAGAGAAACAAATAGTGCAACACTGTATATGATATATAATATAGGTAATTAAAACCAAGCTCACCAGTATGCCAACGCGTTTCGGCCTAGACTAGGCCTTTCTGAAGTCTTGAGAAAGGCCTAGTCTAGGCCGAAACGCGTTGGCATACTGGTGAGCTTGGTTTTAATTACCTATATTATATATCATATACAGTGTTGCACTATTTGTTTCTCTTTTGTTCCCTTTTAGGTATTTTATCGATGTATTTGTTTGTTATGGATCTTACCAAGGATTTTTAACATCTGAATTAAGGATTTGTTTTCACTAGATCTTTAGTGCTTTTTAATATTATCACTGATTTTCTATTTTTGTCTTTTGATTTTTGTCTTTTGATTTTTGACCTTTGTTTATCATTTGAATTCAAGTTTTCCACGTGGATTTTTTTCACAAGTTATTTTTATACACCTCACGGATTTACAATTTTTTAATTTAGCAGCTGAACCACAATAATTTGACCCACTCAACGTTTACATTCTACTATTATTGACTTTACGTTATATTTCTACACGTCACTTTGGAGGAAACACTACTGGATTCACTTACATATAACCGGTTGAACATTTGAACATTTTTTATGTACGCCAATTTTTGTGAACACTATTTTTTGTGAATGCTATTTTTCTTTGTTGAAAGCTATTGTGTGCACTCAATCACTCACTTAGGTTGTTTATATTATTGAATGTACATGTCCTAACTCCTCATCACTGGCTCACTAAGTCAGCGTCACATGCTATACTCCATTGGATATTTTTAGATATTTTTAGATTTGTTTATTATATATATATATATATTTTTTTTGTTAAGTCAGACATGGATCCATGCGTCTGATTGCCATTTGTAAATTTTTATATGTATTAAAATGTACCTTTTACTAGCCTTTTAAGCTTTTTAGCGCTTACTCTCTCCCCAATTCTACTCTGTTTACTGGTCCTTTAACAGTTTAAATGATTCCAATAATTATCAAATATTAGTTGACCCAAATTTATTTATTTATCATAAATGTAAATAAGTATAAACAATTAATACACTGGGGCCGATTTATCAAGTGTCGATAAATGCCGACAGTATACGCTGTCAGCATTTATAATTCCACAAGCATTCTGTGTGAAATGCTTATGCAATGCCGACCCCTGCATATTTGCGGCCAATCGGACAATAGCAGGGGGTGTCAATCATCCCGATCGTATCTGATCGTGATGATTGCTATCCGCCACCTCAGAGGTAGCGGATGAGGTAAGGAGCAGCGGTCTTGTGCGGAAACTGTTGCATTCGCAGCATGATATATCGGCCCCAATATCTCAAGATCCAGGAAGTACCGAGTAATCATTCTCAGCTAATTTCTTACAAAATGTATACCCATCTCAGACCAATCAGCTTGTTCTATACCATAATTGCAATGATTAAATCTATACTTTCATTTCCACAAATGGTTTTCACCAATCAGCATGATCTGATGTATAGTTAATTGTATTTTGACACATGCATGGTACTATAGTATGACATAATATAAAGTTAACCCAAGCTTTGCTAAGCTTCTTATACACTATGTGTGTCATTGTTTTGACAGGTATGGGCAGCTGTTCTATTTATCTATATATAAGAATGTCCTTCAAGACAACTTAACTCATTACTGTCTGAATCCTAAAACTATTCTAATACTGTATTAATACATTATACCTCACACATACTATATATGCCTCTGAGATATGTTCAGCTAGCTCTTCTACAACAGATACCAAGGGAACAAAGTCAATTTAAAAATAAGTAAAATGGAAAGTTCTTTTAACTGCATTCTCTATCTGGACCATGACTTAACTGCCCCTTGAAATGTTCTCTTTTCTGCTGCTACAACAAATGTACAACAATGAGTCGGGTCCCTAACATCATCCCATACCTTCCATCTCCTCACCTATAAACATATATATTGTAAGCTCTTTAGATCAAGAGCCTCCTCCATTATTTTGATTTTTTTATTGTTTAGTTTAGGGATCGACAAACCCAGAAGCCAGGTAGCCACTGGCTCCTAGAATTTTACCCCTGGCTCCTAACTTTTGTTGGTTAATCTCCATAGATCTATTTACAAATACCACTGTCTGGCTCCTAAAAATATGTCCGGCTTCTAAATATTCTTACTGGGTCCTACATTTTTAGAGATTTGTTTATTTTCTGTGTACCCATATTCATGTACCAGCACTACAGGAATTGGTGTCAGTTCAAACAAATTATGATATTATTTAACTTTAAAATCTTTGAATACTACAATGCAAATCCTCTTATTTACTGTGGTCATAGTTCTTGCTTTTCCTTCACTAGTGGTTCTAGATATTTTAAGATTTGTCTGGAGATTTGAGTTGACCATCCTGATGGTATCTGCACTATATCATCACCATCACGTCTTAAACAGTCACATTACACCATCATTCTCTGTTATATTCACCACCATTTATTAAATGATTTAATCCCATGCTAAAACGAGACATCTCCATATTTAGAGGATTTAAGCCGAATGTTTACTTATTTTTTTGAGAAAAAATATTCAAAGACCTTTATTTGAATAAAATATTTTTAGGCAAATTCTGTGTTATGTGTGTGTGTTTTTTTGTGTGTTTGTTTTTAAACCATACCCATTTGGTTGTTGCTATTTTATTATTTTTAAGGGTAATAAGTAATTTGCATGTCTTATTTTACCGGTAAATGAACTCTGCAATGCTAAAACGACAGTGATGGTAAGGAGTTTATACAGCTCAAACGTGTAATTTATGATCCAAATAAACTATTTTATACAGTAACTATAAGGTAATAAAAAGTTATTATACACCGTATTAAACTGCAAAATGCAGAATATAAACTATAAAAAAAGATATGGCAGAAGGGGCAGACTCAATGAGATGTAAGTCCCACTACACATTTGAGTTATTTTTCTGTGTATGATCTGAATTATTCTGCAAAACGCTGCATCACTGGGTATTTGAGTCATTTTAATTTTCCATAAACCGGTATTATCATGTAGTTTCGCAATGCAGCAGATGTGGAAGAAAAAATATTTAAGCTTTTCAGCGATTAATAAAGTTTTGTGACATTTACTCTTATGCTAATTAGAATTCAAGCCATAAAAAAGATTAATAACAATACTATTTATCATGAAACAATCAATCTTATGATTGCCAAAAATGAATTGTTCCAACACTCCCTTGCAGTCCATACTGTAGTACATTTGTGGTCTCACAGCTAATGAATGCGGGAGACGCACTCCTGATTTGTCCCTATACAAGAACAATCTTACTTTAGAACACACTTGATACTGTGCTCTCATTCTTTATATTACTATTACTAAATAGACACACCTGGTTTTTCTCAATAGATACAGAAAGATTTTAGAAAATGTAGATTCCTGGCTTCACACACAAGTGCTGCAAATACACAAGAGTAGGTTTCTTGCTTGGAGTATGACATTTAACAGAAAAATAAACTATTATAAGAAATTGACTGATTTTCATTTAAAAAAAGTTTTATCACAAAGAATAAAGTAAGTGCATGTAGAGAAGTCTATGGATGTGTATTTTTAGGTGATTGTCGTCCAGTGAAGCTACACAAGACAGACTAAGATAGGAAGATTACAATTAGGAGACCCACTGGATGTCCATGATATATTACACATAAACACAAAAACATAAATTATGCTTAACTGATAATTTCATTTCCATCGTGGGGAGGAGAGTCCACGGCTTCATTCATTACTGTAGGGAATAAAGAACCTGGCCACCAGGAGGAGGCAAAGACACCCCAGTCAAAGGCTTAAATAACTCCCCCACTTCCCTCATCCCCCAATCATTCTGCAGAGGGAACCGGGAACAGTAGGAGAAATATCAGGGTATAAATGGTGCCAGAAGATGATTAAATTTAGGTCTGCCCATCGGAGATACGGGCGGGAGCCGTGGACTCTCCTCCCCACAATGGTAATTAAATCATCAGGTAAGCATAAGTTATGTTTTCCATCTAAAGGGGAGGAGAGTCCACTGCTTCATTCATTACTGTTGGGAAACATATAACCAAGCTTTAGAGGACACTGAATGAAACCAGGAGGGTAAAACGCGGACCCTAATCTGAGGGCACCACAGCCTGCAAAACCTTTCTCCCAAAAACCGCTTCCGCAGAAGCAAAAACATCAAACTTCTAAAAGTGTGCAAGGAGGACCAGGTAGTAGCCTTACAAATTTGCTCCATAGAGGCCTCATTCTTGAAGGCCCAAGACGAAGCCACAGCTCTAGTTGAATGAGCCGTGATCCTCTGAGGAGGCTTATGTACCGCTGTCTCATAGGCCAAGCGAATCAAGCTCCTCAACCAAAAGGACAAAGAAGTACAAGAGGCTTTCTGCCCCTTGCGCTTCCCTGAATACACCACAAAAAGAGATGTAGACTGTCTGAAATCCTTAGTAGCCTGAAGATAGAACTTCAGGGCACGAACCACATCCAGCTTATGAAGTAACCACTCCTTAGAAGAAGAAGGGTTAGGACACAAAGAAGGAACAACTATTTCCTGATTGATGTTATGGTTAGACGCCACCTTGGGAAGAAACCCCAAACCAGTGCGAAGCACAGCCTTATCCGCATGAAAAACCAGATAAGGATGCTCACATTGCAAGGCAGCCAGTTCCCATACTCTGCGTGCCGATGCAATGGCCAACAGGAAGAGAACCTTCTAGGACAGAACCTAAATGTCAATGGAATGCATAGGCTCAAACGGAACCATCTGCAATACCTTAAGGACCAATACCTTAGTTTAAGCTACATGGGGTAGCAGACTGTCTAAAGACAGGCCTGATTCTAGACAGAGCCTGAACAAAAGATTATAAGTCAGGGAGCTCAGCGAGTCTCCTATGTAACAAAACTAATAATGCCGAAATCTGTCCCTTTAAGGAACTGGCGGCAAGACCCTTCTCCAAATCATCTTGGAGAAAAGACAGAATCCTGGATACCTTCACCTTATGCCAAGGATATCCATGCTTCTCACACCAGACAAGAAAGTCCTCCACACCTTATGGTAGATGCGACGAGTGACTGGCTTCCTTGCCTGAATTAGAGCATCAATCACACTTTCAGAAAAGCCTCTCTTGGCCAAGACTAAGCGTTCAATCTCCACGCAGTCAGCCTCAGAGAATCGAGATTTTGATGTTGAAAGGACCCTGTGCCAGCAGATCCCTGCGACAGGGTAACCTCCACGGCAGAGAGGATGACATCCCCACCAGATCCGCAAACTACGTCCTCCGCAGCCACGATGGAGCAATCAGAATGGCTGAAGCTCGCTTCTGTCTGATGTGTGCCACTACACGAGGTACAAGTGGTAACGGTGGAAAAACGTAAGCTAGGCTGAACCCCCAAGGCACCGCTAAGGAATCTATCAGCTCTACCTGGGGATCCCTGTACCTCGACCCATAGCGGGGTAGCTTGCAATTGAGTCTGGACGCCAGGAGAGCTATCTCCGGCATTCCCCACCTGAGACAAATCTCCACAAACAGGATGGAAGGATTGCCTGCTGAGAAAGTCTGCTTCCCAGTTGTCCACACCTGGAATGAGAATCACTGAGAGCAAACAGTTCTGGGACTCCGCCTACTCCAAGATCCGAGACACCTCCATAATGGCTAGGGAGCTCCTCGTACTCCCCTGATGGTTGATGTAAGCCACCGAGGTAATGTTGTCTGGAATCTGAACGACCCCAGGGGAGGCCATGTCTTCAGAGCATTGCTCGGAGTTCCAACCTGGCGAATGGAATGACATCGATGCTGGAAACCATGAGTCCAATCACCTCCATACACTAAGCCACTGAGGGGCTTGAGGAGGACTGAAGGGCAAGACAAGGACGCAATCTTCCTGCGTCGATAGTCTGTGAGAAATATTTTCATGGACAGAGTCTATAATCGTGCCCAGGAACTCCACCCTGTCGCTGGGAACCAGGGAACTCTTTCCTGGGTTTATCTGCCAACCATGAGATTGGAGCAAAAGAATTAGAGCCCTTGAATGATTCTCTGCAAGACTGAGCGATGGTACCTGGAATAGGATGTCGTCCAGATAGGGAGCCACAGTAATGCCTCTGGATCTGGCCACTGCAAGTAGCGCCCCCAGACCCTTTGTGAAAACTCTCGGGCCATTGCCAGACCAAAGGGAAGGGCCAGAAACTGGAAGTGTTGATCCAGAAACGCAAATCTTAGGAACTTGAAGTGGTCCCTGTTAATTGGCACATGAAGGTAAGCGTCCTTCAAGTCAATAGTTGTCATGAACTGTCCCTCTTGAACTAGGGGCAGAATAGATCTGATCGTTTCCATTTTGAATGATGGAACACTCAAACTTGTTTAAACACTTTAGGTCCAGAATCGGGCAGAACGTGCCCTCCTTTTTTGGAACCACAAAAAGATTTAAATAGAACCCTAGACCCCTTTCTGCTTGGGGTACTGGTATGATAACAGAGAGAGCAGAGATCCCTCACACACTATATGAAGGGCCTCTTTCTTTTCTGGTCTTGAAGAAAGGTTTGGCAAGAGGAATCTGCCCCTGGGCGTATGGGATCTGAACCCTATCCTGTAACCCTGGGCGACAACCTCCAGAACCCAAGGGTCCTGAACGTCCCGTAACCAGGCTTCTGAGAAGAGAGATAATCTGCCCCCTACTTGGTCCGGAGATTGGTCGGGGGCTGCCCGTTCATGCAGCTTTTTTCTCTGCAGGCTTCTTGCTCTGCTTAGACTTGTTCCAAGAATGAGCTGGCTTCCAAGATCCCTTGGACTGGTCCGCTTTCACAGGGGGGCTGCTGGCGCTGGCACTTGTCCGCACAAAAGGGACGAAAAGTAGATCCTTTAGGCATAGCCTTCTTATCCTGCGGTAGGAAAGCTCCCTTGCCTCCCGTAACCGTGGACATGATCGAATCCAATCCTGGACCGAACAGAATCTTTCCTTGAAAAGGCAGGGACAACAGTCTCGACTTAGAGGTCATGTCCGCAGACTAAGACTTTAGCCACAGAGCCCTGCGAACTAAAACGGAAAAACCTAGCGTTCAGGCGAATAATTTTCATATTGGCATCACAGATGAAAGAATTGGCAACCTTCAGCGCCTTAATCTTATCCTGTATCTCGTCGATGGAAGTCTCACCCTCGACCATTTCACACAGGGATTCACAACTATATGTCGCAGCTCCGGCAACCACGTCTACGGCCGCTGCCGGCTGAAAAACAAACCCTGTGTGTTGAAACATCTTCCTTAACATGTTTTCCAACTTTTTATCCATGGGCTCTTTAAATGACGAACTATCCTCGAGGGGAATAGTTGTCCGCTTTGCGAGCGCGGAGATAGCACAATCCACCTTAGGTACAGTACCCCACAGCTTAAGCTGAGAGTCCGAAAAAGGGAACAGTTTCTTAAAGGAAGAAGAAGGGGAAAAGAAAGAACCTAAATAACTCCCATTCATTCTTAATAATATTAGCCATCTTAACAGGAACCGGGAAGGCCTGAGGCACCACTCTGTCCTCATATACCTCATCAAGCTTAGGAATCGCAGGTTCCTCCGGAAGCTTCGGTTTCCCGGAACCTCCAGAGTACCAAACACTTGCTTCAGCAAAAAGCGCAAACTCTCTATCCTAAACCTAAAGTCAAGCTCCTCCGCAGCCGAAGGTTTAGATGACACGGGTTCCGACCCAGAAGGGGCCTCCTCCGAAGAGTCGGAGTGGGCCTCGTCATTGTATAACGCCTCTGATATTTCCATAGGTGTAGACAACCCCTGGGCCGGGCCGCCATGACACGCCCTACGCTTGCGCTTAGCAGAACATGGTAAGGCATGGATCACTTTCGATAACAGTATCAGTAGTACTAGACATCTGTTTACTTTTAGATGTCAAAACTTTATCAAGGCATGTGGAACATAGTTGAGCAGGCTGTTCTACCAGAACCTCCTTACAATAAACACAGGAATGAGACCTTGTTAAAGAGGGAGAACTCTCTAACGCGTCAGAGTCCTCCATAGCTTGCGCCTTTATTACGGACTAGATTAACATAATAGGCACCTTTGTAACCTCCAATGGCCGGGGCACTCACCACCTCCTATGACCCGGACTACAGAAACCGTTTAGTTTCCTGCGCCACTGATCAACAGAGGAAGAGAGATAGCCACACCCGGTCAAATGGAATTCCTGGTAGGACCGCCCCTGCACTAAGGAGAAAAATGCGCCAAAAAAAGGGCAGCGCAATACTCCCGTACGTAACCTGAAAGTTCCACACATTACCAGAGCCTCATCTCGCACATAACACAGCAATGACACAAACAATATCATGTATAAACCCCCCCTGTTAAATAATCCCCTTTCCAGGAATATTTACCCTTGATTCTTTAAAGATAAAAGGTGTCACACTGTGACCCTGTCTTTAGTGTTATCATTATGTAATAAAAAATGAAACAATCTTACCAGAATCTACACCGTGGAAAAGGAACACAGCCCTTCAAGTGTGACAGCTTACTAGCCTCGCTCCTGACATGGACTTGAGTGCAGAAAGCAGGCAGCGAAACTCATCAATGCTGATTGCCTTGTGGAGCTGTTAATATGAGTCGGGATGGTTTTGCAGAAAGATTCTCCCTGCATCTCCAGACTCTAACTTTCATCCAGGCTCTCACTGAAACTCCAGTCCCAATGTGAAGAGTACTACCCCCCATAAGAGACTACTCCAATCTTTGGCACTTCTCTGCCATCCTCCTGTGACGAAAGGCAAAGAATGGCTGGGGGATGAGGGAAGTGGGGGAGGTATTTAAGCCTTTGGTCGGGGTGTCTTTGCCTCCTCCTGGTGGCCAGGTTCTTAATTCCCAACAGTAATGAATGAAGTCATGGACTCTCCTCCCCTTTAGATGGAAAGTTATTTACAAAATTGTGCAGGGTTTTGCAAGTCTTGGGACATACAATCTAAAAGGCTACTGTTTTGGCCAATGAATGATAGACGTAAAGTAGCTTATGAGGTGTTAGGCAAACTGCATCTATTTCTGTAGAGAATTTTTACTATCTATTTAACCACTGCATACTTTTAGAGTCACCCTTCCCAGATGCAATGAACTATTTCTGCCGAGCAGGTGAGCCAATCAGAACCAGCAGCTTTGTCATGTTTAGGAACAACATATGTTTAAAGGGACATGAAACCCAACATTGTTTGTTTATGATTTAGACAGAACATACATTTTAAAACAACTTTTCAATTTACTTCCATCATCAATTAGGCTTCATTTTCTTGGTATCCTTTATTGAAGGACAACTAAGAGCTAGCTGATATTAGCAAGCCAATAGCGGTATATGTGCAGCCACAAATCAGCAGCTAGTTCCCAGCTCCTGATCCTACCTAGGTATCCACTTCAGCAAATGATACCAAAAGAACTAAGTAAATTAGATAAAAGAAGTAAGTCTGAAAGTTGTTTAAAATTGTATGCTCTATCTGAATCACAAAAGCAACATTTTGGGTTTCGTGTCCCTTTAACCACTTCAATACTGAACCATTTTCACACCCGTGTTGGAATTCTTTCATCAGATGGTGAGAGTCCACAGGTCATCTCGGGAGGGAATATTCCCCACCTGACCACCAGGAGGAGTCAATAGACATGCCAACACATTAGAGCCCGTGATCTTTAGTCCTTTTTTGCCTCCTTGATGAGAAAAACTTAAATTATGCTTACCTGATAATTTTCTTTTCTTCAGTTGGAAAGAGTCCACAGCTGCATTCATAACTTTTGGAAATTCAGAACCTGGCCACCAGGAGGAGGCATACACCACAGCCAAAGGCTTAAATACTCCTCCCACTTCCCTCATCATCCAGTCATTCTGCCGAGGAACAAGGAACAGTAGAAGAAATATCAAGGTGAAAAGGTGCCAGAAGAACAAAAATAACAGACGCCCCACAAATGCGGGCGGGGAGCTGTGGACTCTTTCCATCTGAAGAAAAGAAAATTATCAGGTAAGCATAATTTAAGTTTTTCTTCATAAATGGAAAGAGTCCACAGCTGTATTCATTACTTTTGGGAAAACAATACCCAAGCTATAGAGGACATTGAATGCAAAAACGGGAGGTTACAAGAGGCGGCCCATTCTGAGGGCACCAGGCCTGAAAACCCCTACCCAACAAAATCCTGCTTCGTCCTAATCCGAGAACAACTTTGAAAAAAAAAAAGAAAAGGCCCAAGGACACTGACCCGCAGATAGTACACAGCCTTGCTAGAGACCGCAGGAACTAGACTCGACCGATTCAACAGCCTCCAAGAGACACCGTCGCCCAGCAGTTGGTCTCCAAATGACACACCCCCTACTAAAGAAAGGGAACAAACTACCGTATTATTCCACAAAGAAGAAAAGGCACGGAGAAAACATGATTGTACTTGTAAAGCGCGGCTAATCCCCCATAAGGGACTCAAGGCGGTGCTCGTTTTATCAACCTGAAAAGGAGGAAATGGCTGAGTAGACCTCGCTGGGGATTGAACTTGCAAACCTCGGTTTGCTACAGTGCAGAGTAGCCACAGTGCATTAGTATGCTGAGCTAGCTTCCAGCTAGCATAAGGAACTCCAGAAAAAAACCCTAAAAAGGGCACAAACCGGGTCAGGTTAAAAGCGACCCAACCCGTCTCATAGAAACAAGGGGAGGCAATGCACAGAAACAGAAACCACGGGATAAGGCCGGGAATCTGAAACAGAGAAGATCTTCCCCTAACACAGTGCAACTGCACTCTAAAAAGCAACTGAAGACGAAGGTTCCCGAAGTCGCAAAAAGGTAGCTCAGAATACCGAAATATTCAGAAACGAAATCTCGTGCAGCAAGCTCAGATAGGTCTGACGAACAACACCTGAAGTAAAAACACTGCACGCTGCAGTCATCTAAAAGGCAGAAAGCAGCTGAAGATAGAATCCTTCAGATTGCTAGGTATCCACTAACCAGCGGATGTCACAGGCTAAGAGCCGCCAGTCCTTCCCACAAATCTTGAACATAGAGAAAGAAGAAACCTCAAGAGGCTTTCCGTACCTCGAATACCATGAGGACGAATTTAGCAGAGCAACAGATCTCAGATTCTGCTCCAACACCGCCAGCCCAAGCGACAGACATGTCTGATAGACAGGGGGGACAGAAAGACCCCAACCACAAGCCCCCAGGGAATGGAAAGAAAAAAGGGAAGATCCACCCAACAGAGCTCGGGTGCCAATCCAATCCGCTCCTGCAAAATAACGAACTCCCAAGGATAACCCCCTGGGACCTGGAACAGAGAAAAGAGCAATAGATCCTTAGGAAGACCTGTCACAGCTCTCTTAGATAGTCTCTATGTATAGAGATCAAATTCCAACAGGTGGAACAGAGCTCACAGAGCAGCAGATGCTGCCCCTTACAGAAATAAGCCACCTGATCCAACCTCCTACACACAGGGCAGGACAAAGACCCTACAGAGAGAGGAAACCCCAGCTCATAAGGAAGACAAACTATCCCCTCAAAAGGGAAGGGCACAGATAAGAACAGCATACATGTCCACAAGACATGAAGCCATAGTATGATCAAACCATGATCCGAATGAAAAATCATCCAGACACCACTGTTGACCCAACAGAGAAAGAACTCCCCCTAGAGGAGCACACTCCGTCCGAAGGACAAGTCAGGCTTTAAAGTTTATAACTAGTACCCGAAGGTGGATGTGAACTCTGGCCTTCCTGCTTGCAAGCCTAATGAGCTAGCCCCTATGTCGCAACATAGGGTCCCTGAAAAAAAACTGGGTCGTCCCGAACCAGTCCAAAGAATAAGAAGTCTCCAGACATCCAAGAAGGATCCAAGACAAGAACCCTGGACCCAGAATCATCCTAGAATGAACAACACCCTCAGGGAACACTAGATACCCCATTTGAACCTCACAAGGTATGAGAACCGGGAAACCCGGAGTACAGGTACAGGACTCATTCATAATTCCCAGCTCAAAGGGAAGAGAACACCCTTAGCCAGAGGTCAACACCCCCCAGCAAGGTACTAGGCCGAGGCAAAGTCACGCAATTTCTCTAGAGCCCAAAGGCCCCAAGGGCAACACTAAGGGAAATGAGAATGAGAACAGAGTCACCTGAAAGAGAGTTTAAAGAAAGGCTAGTCTCCAAAATCCTTTCAGATTAACGTTCTAGAGGACCACACCCAAGGGAGAAGAAAGCAAAGCATCCCAAACCCAGGCAGAAAAACATCCCCTACGCAAAAAGCTTGGAAAAAGAGACAACACCTCCTATCGCCCCTGATATGGAGACGACTAACTACCAAAGGAAGACAGAGCCTCACGGCCTTCACTTCCTAATTAAGCAGCCAAAGCCGCCAGAAAACCCGCATGAAGTCCAGAAAGTCTCGACCCAAAGGAAGAGAACCTCTAAAAGGAACAAGTTCTAAAAGGACACTTCCAAAGAGACCATGAAAGGCAAAACTGTAAGACTGGCGGTATGAAGGACCTAAATCCTCCAAGCCTCCAACCCACAATGGGAAGGAACACTCTAGTTCCTGGAAAAATCTGAAACAACTGAGCATGTCGCCGCAGATCTCAACGGAGTCCCAGACCACTAGATTGAAAGGTGAATGAGGACTGAACCAATCCCCCATGCCCCTAAGCAACCACGGACCCTCAAGTCCTCTCATGATGCTAGTTGAAGCTTGTAAAATAAAACAAGAAAACAACACAAATCATATTGTGATCACTAGGCGCCTCACCAGACCAACCGGACATAAAAATATGCCACGTGTCTGAACTAAGCCTCAAAGACAGGAGGAGTTGTACCCAGTCAGGACCAGCCTAAAACCAAGGGCCCCAGCACTGTCAAGGCCACAGAGTCTCTCCCGATGATGGAGGGATAAAGAACAGTCAGACAGACTTTTGTAAACAGTGCGACTACGAAATCGCAGGTATCAATTCCAGAGAAGAAAGTTCCCGAAGGAAACATCACACCACAACATGAGCTTTAGACCAAATAAAAATCATCCTCACCGGATGAAAATAAAAGATAAGGCAACCCGTAGGTTATCGCCCAGGAAGAACAGACAGAGCGGCAGCACCAGCCCAACAGGAGTCCGAGACTTCCAAGCTCAGAACAGGAAAAGGATATCCAAATAACAAAGACTATAAGAAGATTACTTCACCCCCTTATGTCTATGTATGCAAGCCAGTCGAAGAGCAAGACTAAGAATCCCCAGACCCATTAAGAGTGGGATCCTCCAGCAACGCCAAAAACATGCCTTAGTAGAACACAAAGGCGCGCCAGTATATAACGAAAGGCACAACATACATCTGCCGAGACAAAAGGAAACACTGGCCCAGAAGGTTGACCCCCTAAGGCCTCAGGGGCAGTCGCTCCCCCGGAAGGCTAAACTGGATCAGGAGATTCCCACGCCCGACGAGCACCGGTTAACGAAACATGGACAATATCGTAAGCACACTCCCGGGGAGGTGCAGATGCGCCAGCGCCAAAGATATGGCCATGCGGAACCGTGTCGTAACCTCCGGTGGTAACAGGCCACACTCCCTAGAAAGGAGAAGTAGCGTTTGGGTTACCTGCATGCGTAGTAAGAGTTGGTGGTAGGGAACTAGTCTTGTGAGAAATAGAATCCCCCAGAGGCGGATGGCTCAGTGGGCAGCCAATTCCCCGATCCCGAGGAACAGAGCACTCTAAAACGGCATTCGGAACATAACTGATGGGCATGTATCACCCGGGCCAATTCATATTCTTCGCAAGAAATAGAGTCTGAATCAGAGACATCCGTCTCCAAGAATCCTTCATAACTGGGACACTGCCACCTCCAGAGAATCAGACACCAGCGGACCAAGATTTCTCCATCGCCACGCGGTCAGGAAAGTGAAAATGGAGTCACAAGGTAAACAGAGCAGTCCATGCAAATCCACACCCGACCGAAAAGTTTGCATCACTAGATATAGCCGAAGCTATGAGCCGAAGCAACACTACAAAGTAGCAGACAGAATCACATAAACATGATTATAAACCCCCCTGTTCAATAACCCCCCCCCCCCGGAGATATTAACCCTCGATTCCTAGATACAAAAAGGAGCTTCACTGAGACCCTATGTTAAAGCTATCCCCAAAAGGTTGCAGCCCCTCTCGGATAAACAGTTGAAATTACAATACATCCATGATAAAAGTAAAATGAAACGATCTTTCCGCTATCGCCGTGGAACAGGAACAATGCTCTTCAAGTGTGACAAATAGTAGCGTCGCTTCTGCCATGGACTTGAGAGAAAAAAGAAGGCAGCGAAACTCATTGCCTCCGATTGCTTGTGGAGCTGTTAAAATGAGTTGGGATGGTTTCGCAGAAAGACTCTCCCTGCAACTCCAGACTCTAACTTTCACCCATGCTCTCACAGAGGCTGACAGGACTACTTAAAACTCCAGTCCCATGCCAAAGAGTACTACCCTCCATAATAGACTATCGAAAACTTCTGACACTTCTCTGCCAACCTCCTGGGACGAAAGGCAAAGAATGACTGGGGGATGATGGAAGTGGGAGGAGTATTTAAGCCTTTGACTGGGGTGTCTTTGCCTTCTCCTGGTGGCAAGGTTCTGAATTCCCAAAAGTAATGAATGCAGCTCTGGACTCTTTCCATTTATGAAGAAAATGAGCGTCTTTGTCACAACTAGGATGCTGTAAGAGCTTTCAAATATTATGTAGATAGCCACAAAATATTTTAAACTTTATTCCTCTTCTGTTCATTTTTCTGGGCATCAGACAGGTTAGGAAGCTACGGCTGTTACCTTGGCTTAAAGCTTTAATTTGCTAGGCTTATTTGGCTACGGAGATAACTCTCCCTGAGCGCATTCTGCTCATTCTACAAAAGCAGTTGCTACTTCTTGGGCTTTTTTAAAATGAGGCTTCTATTGATCAGATTTCCAAGGCAGCCACTTTGTCTCCTTTACACACTTTTTTCAAAGTTTATCACCTTGATGTGTAGGCTTTTTCTGGGGCTGTCTTTGGCAGGAAAGTTTTGTGGGCTTTAGTACCTGATTAGTTACATCTTGCCTTCACTTTTAGTCTCCCTCATTCATGGTGGTCTTGTGCACTCCATAACTTGGGTATTAATTCCTTAATTCCCACATGTGATGGCTGGTGGACGCTCATCATCTGATAGAAGAAAAGAAAATGTATGCTTACCTGAAAAATTAACCACTTTCATGAGAGCCAACGAGTCCCACCTTGTGCTAGAGGAACAAATGACCTGTCATATGATAGGGCAGACACTTGTTTCTCTAACCCAAAAGGGTGGGAGAGAGAGGCTCTACTGAGCCTCCCACCCCCTCAGGTTAATCATCACTTAAGAGCAGGTTATTGCCACTTTAAGGGCGATCTGAATCTTACAGGGGAGTGCGACCCCTCATTTGAAAGGGCAGACTCCCCTCTTTCAAATGAAGGATCACCTGTTACCACAAACAGGGGGAGATATATTTGCTGTTACAGGCTCTCTGCACTAAGGTTAAAGTGCGCTTTAAGTCAGCTGCAGATAATCACAGTTTTTACAGTGAT